>NC_077238.1:20794792-21052292 GCF_947179165.1 Solanum dulcamara | reverse complement strand
CTTAGGCAAGCCACGAATCTTTGTTAATAAGTATTTATTTGTTGTGATGTGATGTGATGCACCAGAGTCGACTATCCAATCTTGAGAAAGAATATTTGACAATAAAAAAGTAACAATACTTGTCATGTTGAGTCTAGGCTCTTGCACATCTCTATTCAGCATATCCAGTATCTATTTGTACTCTTTGTCAGTGAATGTTTGTCCCTTGGCTGGGATTGCATTGTTCTCCACTTGAATGGTTGATGCCATCTGAGGATGATCATGTTGTCCACTGGTAACATTATTTATTGAGTGTTCCTACCCTCCATGACTACCATTATGTGAGAAGTTAGCTATGTTTCTCAGGTTGTTTGTTGAGACATGTCCTTCTTCATAGCTACCAACATTGTTGCTCATTCCATCATTGTCATAACTTGACTTCTTCCTTTGCTTCCAATCAGTTGGATAGCCAATTAAATTGTATTAATTTTCTTTGGTGTGACCAGTAAAGTGAAAATATTCACACTTCTTTCCTTTGTAATACTTTATTCATTGGCTCTTGTTCACACTCATTATTACAGAATCTAATTTTTCAACCACATTAGACATGCAAGCTGAGTTTTGAATCTCATCTTCAATGATCATAGCATAAGCTTGATTGATGGATGGTGTAGCTCCCTTCAGCAAAATCTGTCTTCTGGCATGATTATGTAACTCATTTAGACCACTCAAAAACTGAATTAATTGTAGTTATTGCAGATGATCCATATATTCTTTTGATTGAGGACATGTGAAACAAGGACTTGGTATCAGTGTATCATACTCACTCCATAATGTCTTCAACTTGGTAAAGTAATGCGATACAAGAGTTGTGCCTTGTTCAAGTGTAGTGATCTCCCTATGTAATTGATATATTCTCATGCGATTCACCTTGTCAAATCTCTCTTTCAGATCTTCCCAAACTGAGAAAGAAGTTGTGGCATAAACAATACCACTGAGAAGCTTTTCACTAACTGCGTTCATCATCCATGAAAGAACAATTGTATTACAAGTCTTCTATTGCTCATGAAGCTCATCTCTGTATACTGTCTTAGTGCAGGCACCTATCACGAAACCATACTTCCTCTTATCCAAAAGTGCAATCCTTATTGACCTACTCCAGAGTCCATAATTTTCAGATCCAACCAACTTGATTGGAATTAGCACAATACTAGAGGTATTTGAAGGTTCAATGTACAGAGAATCATTTTGATCTATCTTTGTAATTGCTATTTCTGTAGAATCTAGTAATGAACTAAGCTGTAAACACAACTATCTAGTAGATATCTAAACTCTATCAGTTTAACTCTAGTCAGCCAGTACTGATGGCTCTGATACCATGATGAAATGTAAGTTTTGAGAGCTTAAAATACCATTACAGGCTATAGAAGAAACATGGAAGAAAAGAAGAAGATGAGAGACAAAAATATTATTGATTGATCTAACTTGAATGAGTTGTACATCAGGCTTTATAGCCAAGGATTTACAAAATATCTTCTTCAATAACCTAATCTAGCTGGACACGTGCACTGTGTAGTGTAACTAACTATGTGCACTGTGCAGTGTAACCAACTTGACTATGCAGTGTAACCAACTTCCACCTGTAACTAACTTCTGGAACCACAAATGCATAACTATACATTTGAATGTTATTACATGCATTGCATTCAAATTTATGTCAAATCATAGATAAAAATTGAGTGCTACTAACATGATATTGATAAACAATTATTAGGCAATGAAGGTTATATATGTTAGCTACTGTCTATATAGTTCGTTCTTGTTCGTGGCTAACAAAAACAAATTCCTTTTAAATTGGTTCTCTATTGGAATTTTTGTACGACACCTATGATTCAGGTTTTGATACACCAGTATATGTAATTAAATATAAGGTGTATTAAATAGTATGAATACCATTAAAGTTATATTATTTGGAGAAATTTAGACTTAACTCTAAGCTTGAGAGTTAGCAAATTGATTATAAAATTGAGTGAGTTTTTGGGTCTAGGCAAGACATATAGTAATGTGGGTTTCTACGGACTCGTTTGCTTATGAATATGTATACTTGATAGATTGGAAATGTTCTGAGGCATTGAAGAAAGGAAAATCATATGAGAATTAGCTTGCTTTACTTTGGTTCTTTGGTTGAGGTAGGTTATGGTTTATTTTATATCATAGAGACTCTTAATAGTGATTGATAGTGATTGAGTAATATGTGAAGCTTACTATGGATTTAAATGTTTTGGTTTGGATGGTTGATATGTGTTGTGATTGGTCTAAAATTCCAAGACCGTGAAATTCATAATCTTGAACTTTTCCTATTAAAAGTGATGCCTTGAATAAAGAAGGCTTGATGAAATATTGTTAATAAAGTAGAATGTAATAATAAATAATAATAAATTAATTATATTTGAATAGGATATCATGAGATGACACGATATATTTAGATTGGTTGTCACGAGCCGACACGATATATTTGGATCGAGTTCCATGAATTGGAATGATATATTTTGATTGAGTGTCACAATCTGATATGATATTATTGGATCAGGTGTCACGTTTCAACACACTAATATTAAAGAAAAAAAAAATAAAATAGCTCAAGATACTCAATCTCAAATAATATATTTCTCAAAAGAGTGTGGTGTGGAGGCCTGAGTCCTCATGTGTTTTCTTAATATTGTTGATTGATTACGTATTTGTTTCGTTGTGTTGTTACTTGATCTTGATCTGTTGTTTTCCACCTATTAAGTGCTATTGTTAGTTTTCTGCTATTATTATATGCATATTGATTCCTACTTTAAGTCAACCAACAGTACCTACTTAGTACATGTTGTCCTGTACTGACCCCTACTTATATTTTATTTTTAGGTTCTTTCTGTGGAGTGTAGTGAATGAATCAACAACTTCGACTCTCCTTCTGCTCTATCCAGTGTCCAGCACATCAGATTCAAAGGTGAGCTATTCCTTCTCTCTCGTGCTGTATTCTTCATCCATGGTTGGTGTCCTTAAATTTTGGATACAAACCATGTTATTTATTTATTTTGATGTTTGATATTCCCATACTTAGTATTTTATAATTTGATGTCCTTGATGTGATGACTTTTAAATTTTGGGAAATGATATGCAATAGACTCTAGTGGATTTTTATTGTTACTTTAATAAAATTTGAGCTTCCACATTATTATTATATTTCATGAGTTGAACAGCTAATATAAGTTGGGGCTTGTATCGTTGGTTCGCCCACCTAGGAGGTTAAGTATAGGTGTCACTCATGGAATATGTTGGGTAATGACATCTACCCAGCTTTTGTAAGACCTATTTGCATTCAGAGGCGCTCTTGAGTCTTTACTTTCAGTTCTTATTATTATTAGTATTGAGGCAGTCATGGGCTTGTCCCCGATGCCTATCTCAGAGTCAGTATCTAGAGGCTTTATAGATTAGTCATTTGAGTTTGTTTTAAAAATATTGAGTCATGTCTCACATATATATATTTCGGTTTTGAGTTTTAAAATTAATATTGCTAAGTTTATTTATGTTTATTGGCTCATTAAGTATGCTTTTCATGAGTCTTCCATTTAGTGAGTCAGTCAGGCCAAGATTTTGTTTGGGAACCAGCAATGGTTTCTGAGTGTTGGCTACACCTAGAGTGTAACTCAAGGTATGGCCAATTTGCACTAATAATTAAATTTATAAATATCTGGAATGCATTATAGTAGCTAATTGAAAGGAAATTAACATAAGTAAAACCTGATTGGATTCTAAATTTTGAAGATTTTGTATTTGTAGGATTCGATGGTCTGTGATTGGATTCTATGGAATATTTTAATTTTAAAACATGCCTCACAGTGTAAGACCCCGAAAGTTGAAAAGTCAAAATGAAAGAGGATTCAATTGAAATGGAATAGACCCTGAGTCTACGGATTGGGCTACGATTTATAGGAACTCTTACGAGTTGTAAAAGTGGTTTGTAAAATGAGTATTGAGGCTGAAAAATGGAGTGGGTCTATGATTCATTTGATGAATCGTGGAAATCAGTCGTTGTGCAGTGCCAAATTCCTGCACTGGATAAGTCGTAGGACCTCTTCTACGACTTAACTTGACAAGTCGTACAGAAGGTGACGAATCATAAAGATGAGTCATAGTAAAACTTCATAGACTCAGTTTTTAGGGATTTCTCAGCATTTATGATTCGTAGAAAGTCCTTCATGGATTCTTCTGACCAAGATTAATGTGGGGTAGTTTGGTCATTTTTCTATATTTTATTAATGTATGTGAACATTTTTAGGACTAGATTCCTAATGTTAACTATCCTAAATACTCCTAAAAACCATTTCATTCCCTCATTAACTCCCAAACAACTTTAAGACTTCTCTCTCAAGGTTCCTTCAAGAGATCTTCTCCTTCATCAAGGTTTGGGTTAGGTTTCTTCAAGAAAAAATCTTCTTCTCTAAAATTCAAGGTCAATTCACCAAGGTATGTGGGGATTGATCCATAGATTCCTTCCACCATGGAGTCCCAAGGTTCTTCTCAATTTATTCTTATGATTTCCAATTTAAAAGCCCTAATTTCCATGATTATACATTGGGTTTTCTTACATATGATGAATTAGATGATATTTGATTGAATTACTTATTTAATTAGTGTTACTTTAATGAATTGTGTATGGGCTGATAAAAATAGTATGATCATACATGTTTTCAATCCAATCTCATGGTTTTCAATCAAATTGATTATGTATACAAGTTTTATCCTAATTTAAAGTATGAATTATGATCAAGTGTTTCAATTATGTTCAAGATATGAATTTCATTCAAGTTATGAAAGAGATGACTTAGGATCCTTAATTGGTGACCTAGGATCCTAATGACATGAATTATGCAAGTATAATTTACGATGTTGAAAGGCTTTAACTCACATTGTAATTATGATATGAAAATGAGCTACTCTATGAGTTTTAACCCATGAATAAGTTTATGATATATGTTAAACATGACTATTATGTTATGTATTCTGTGGTATTTGACCTAGTACCGAATGAGGCTTGAGGTGGGGGCTCGACCTACGGAGTCCTTATGTAAAGTCTCTAGTCTCATAACTACATGCCACCGTAGGATTTGCCCTTATGGCCTATTTAGGGAATCCACATATAGCACATATTCATGACCTGCCTAGCGGGGTAGCATTTACCTTGGCAAGTAGATTCCTTTTTTATCCATTGTATGGGGAGACATAAGAATTACATGTTATAGCTCGCATGGTCTTATAGAAAATACTTTATTTTTTTCTGCTAAAAATTATTAGTTAATTGTTGAAAGGCTCAAAAGTCGTACTCATTATGATCTCAATTATGTCTTCCAAATGCTTTGATTATCTATGGTTTTCTCATGAATTTACTTATCTTCTTTATACCATATATGTTATTTGATCATCGTATCCTATGTTCTATATTGCATGGCATGCCCACATACTTAGTACATTCAAACGTATTAACACATATTTATTGCCTACATTGTCTCATAATGTAGGGATCGAGGATCACATCCCTTCCACACCTTGCTAGTTAAGTTGCTATCCTACAAAGATTGGTGAGTCCTCATCTACTGAGGGCGAGTTATGAGTTTGTTCCATTTTAAAGACTTTTTTACATTCTTGTTGATGGTGAGCTAGGGACATTTCCTAGCCCCCGCCTATTTTGATTAGTAGAGGCATTTATTGGACAAATTATGTAGAGTCTATGTTATCATACTCCTATACTTTTGTGATTCATGTTTTGAGACTCTTTCTTATGTTATTTCCTCTTTACTTTACCTTATCATGCTTACGATACGTCAAGATGCTTTGTTGGAGCCCTTCGGGGTTTTGATCGTCGTGTAACATTTAGGGCCTAGTCCGAGTCGTGACACACAGTAATGAATTATAAAATGTAATTGTAAGTAACTTTGTAACTATAAAATGTGCCTCAAAGTAACGAATTATAAAACTTTACTGGCAATAACGTTTTATGTTTGTTTACTCCGTCAGACTTTATTTTTGTTATCATTGATTTTTTAAAATAAAATATAGCCTAAAACGTCATCGAGAAATACGTTTATACTAGTTTAGTAAAACTTCAAAAACAAAACGTATTCTTTTGGTGAATTAATTTTAATAATGGCTTATTTTGATCAAAAATTCTCGTTGAGTGAGTTTAAAGTTCTTAAAGATTTGAGGTACAACTATTTTGCTGAAGTAAATCGTTCTATCATATGAGAATATATTTCATAACCTTGGGTGCCTGAGGAAACTAATTTTCTTAAGGACACACTATTAATTCATTGGGCTCAAATTTTTACTCTTTTTCATCTTGGTTTTACTATCATTATTTCTTCAGTAGTATTTATTGTTCATATATTTGATCTTTCATCTTGGTTTTACTATCATTATTTCTTCAATAGTATTTATTGTTCATATATTTGAATACAAATTTAGCACTTTCTCACGGATAACAATACATCATTTGAATAACTTAAGGCACTACAGGGAAACCAAACTTCGACTATCTTATTAAATAGCCGAAGATGGACACTTGGGACAATTTGGATAGCCTCAAACTAGTAAAATTTTAGTCATCTTTTTAATCAAATTTGTAATCTAAAGATATTTATTTTACGAAAATAAATTTTAACAGATTTTGAATCTAAAATATGATGACTATTGAGCTTAAAAAGATGTCTTTGATCAAAAGGTTTATCTAATAATTGTATTAGATATGAAGAGGTATTATAAATACCTATTTTCTCTCCAAATGAAACACACAATATCATATTTCTATATTCATTTTTATCTAGTACTTTATACAAATCACAGAAAGTTATTTTTATAGGAATTCGAGTTAATTGTAAATGCACTGTCAAATTCCTTGATAATAGTAAATACACTGTCGAAGCCTATATATTTCTCCCCTAAATTTTGTAATTGATTTCTAACAATTTTCTTAAACATATTATCTATGTCGTTTTTGGTCATAATCTTCATTATATTTTTGGTTCCTCTTCTTCTCCTCCGTAAAAAATGCGTCGTTATAAATACAACAAATTAAGATCAACTAAAGATTATACTACATCATTTTATTTATACTCATATCTTGGTGTGTCTAGGATTAGTGACTAAATAAGAATAAATATATATGTGAAATCATTAAAAACAAGATGCATTGTTTGACAAATCAAGGGATGGTGGGATAGATGGAATCGGTCGAGCCTTAATAAAAGGTGAGTATTGTAAATAGTAAAATTTTTAGTAGGAATTGCTTTGCCTTTGAATGAAACCTAGCAGAGTGAATTTGAATTGATGGATACCAGATGATGAAACCAAGAAAAATTAAAAAGATAGCATATGCATGTATAAGTGAGGTTGTTTTGTTTTAAAGCACGAGTTAGAAGAAGGATTATCAAGCGATCATATGAAAAACATAAGGAAACATCAAAGCACATACTAATTAAATGGTATTTCGTATATGTAATTTAATAATGAAAAAGAAGAGAAAAAAAAGAAGGTAAGCACATAGATCCCAGCAATTGTCTCAATGATTATTTATAACGTAATTGAGAGAGACATGGGAGAGGCTTAGGGGCTAATAGTCTTGTGCGACAACATTGACCTCACCTCTGTCAAGTTGCTCATAGAAGTTCTTAGTTCTTTTCTGCATATTCCAATGCCACATCTTAAAAGCACCACCTGCTGCAAATGCAAACACAGATGCGATAACTATTTCCTTTATAATCATTGGACCTCCCAGCTGGATGTGTTGAATTCTTCCTCCCATTTTGGAATGCTTCACCACTATCCGGATAATATATTGTAATTAGTATTTCATTTTATATGATGCTACTTGAATAAATACTAATGCGAAAATGTTACAGTTAATTTATTTATTTCAGATATTACAAGTAGCTACTTGAAAAAAAATATTATTTACTTCGGATATTACAAGTAGCTACTTGAAAAAAATATTACAGTAATTAATGACATGTTAGGTTTATAGATAAGACATAACAAACAATGTTAGGAGAATGACCATGTTCGGGTTTCATTATGGATATATTCCCAATGGTTGACATGTTAGAAAAAGAAATGAATATGCAATCCTAGATTTGTGAGAAGCAATAGATGGCCTATGCTGTGAATTTAGGGTCATCAATAATCCTGTATCTTTATTGTCTAAGGGATTTATAAAGAAAAGTCTAAGGTGTACTGTTGATATACCAAAAGTAGCTGTGAATCCAAAATCTGTCTACTGCATTTTTCTGCTATTCATCTATTATTTTAAACCCAAATAAACACGTTGTTTTCCAAACACTAAACCTAAAACGAATTCCCTCATAAACCAAACATTTTATCAAGCCCTGATGGCAACTACTTCAAAATCATTTCAGTGAATCAAACCCCATAAAAAGTCTAAAAAGGGAGACTAAAAAGACCATGCTATAGTAATCAGATCCGTCAAGGTAGCTTTTGTCTATTCCATGTATATGTATCTCATAATTTATTAAATATTTGATTAAAAACTAATTATTATTATATATTAACTTGACATCGTTGTATAGAAACCCGTAAATATCAAGCCTCCGAATACCAGCATGTATACGAATAACAAGGTGTGTATATATATATATGCTTATAAGTAAAAAGGTAAACAAATAAAAAAAATATTGCATGCCACCGACTTGAAATATGTAAAGAAGATGGAAATGGAAAAAAATACCTCACTCTGAAAACGCTGAATCAAACAGAAATACAAATGAGCTAATTAAAGTTGAGAGAAGCAGATAAAAGAGAAACTATCTCCATTTTCGGATCAAGTAGTTATCTATTGCGCGTAATAAAATGGTTCAGTTACGATTATTTCCCCTAAATAATTTAAAATTTGACTAGGTCCAGGTTATTTACCCGATTTTCATGTTATCAACCTATACATTAATTGAATTTAATTTTTATTTATTAGTATTAGAATTCGTCCAATACTCTGAAAATATATATTTAAAATTTATTATATCAAACTGCAATCATGCTAATTTGAACCTCACCATCTGATTCATTTGATAAAGTTGAATGGTCATAATATATGATTCTATGTAATAATAGCCAAGAAGAAGAAAACTGTCGAAATTATAGGAGACAGATATGAGATATGACCATTGATTTACTATTTGGGAAAAAAACTCAAATATCACTCTAATCATTTACAATTTATTAAATATAAATTTATAGAATAGTTCAATTTATATTAAATTCAAGATATATTAGTACAAATAAATATTTTGGATTAATAAAATTGGGTCAATTATTTAAGCCCAATAAATGTGGATTTAATTAAAAATTTAAATCCATTGATTTGGGCTATAAAGATGACCCCACTTTGTTAAACTCAATATCATCTCATCCTAGAGGCCCATTTTCATGCCACATGTCAAAGTTATGTGGCAATCCAAGTCAAATTAAATAAGCCACTAGAATTATGCCATGTGCCAAAGTTATGTGGCAATCCAAGTCAAATTAAATAAGCTACTAAAATCATATCACATGTCAAAGTTAGGTGGCAATCCAAGTCAAATTAGATAAGCCACTAAAATTATGCCACATGTCAAAGTTATGTGGCAATCTAAGTCAAATTAAATGGGCCACTAGAACAATGTCACGTGTCTATGTGACATGTTCTGACCAATCAAATTAAAACTCTTCAACAAAGAAATTTGATTGGTCAGTTCGAACCAACCAATCAAATCACACCCTCATACCACTCCCTACAACTATAAATAGGGGTCCTCATTATTCTGAAAGGAGGTTTTTTTCAAGAACAAGAAGCAAGAAGAGAGCTCGTGGATCAAAGACCACAAATTCTCTACAAAGCTACAAAGTTCAAATAATCAAATTCAAGTTCAAGTTCAAGATCAAGAACGAAGAAGAATATCAAGAAGATCAAGATCAAGTTACTTGTTCATATTTACTGTTCGTCATAACCATACAAGTGTTCGTGACGAATAATTCAAATCTAAATTTGAAGACGAAGATTCAAGATCAAGATATTCAAGCCCTTGACTCTAAATCAAATTCAAGTTCAACGTGTTTCATATTATTTGAAGAATCAGAGGATTATAATAGAGATTGTAACCCGCACTACATTTTGAAATCAAATATTTCACTTTGTTACTACAATTTTCCGGTCTTGATTATTTATTTTTCTCGGTTCAAAAATTTGTTGTTTACAAATTTTGGCACGCCTAGTGGGACAATCTCTACCTCTCATCTCTTTACATCGATCATCAAACTTCAAGAATACTTAAAATGGCATCTAAGAAGTTTGACTCCAGGGCTATTATTGCTAAGGCTACTGATTCCAAATTCTCCTCTGAGGTGGAGAACATACTGGATGAGACTATGGGAAGTTTGGGACCCATCACTAGGAACAGAGCAAACTTGCTAGGACAACAAGAACTCCAAGTATAGTCCGCATCGGTTCCTATTTTTGATCCTTTATCTTCAAAGGGGGCAAGATTCTTTCCGAATGAATTAAAAGAAGGAGAGAATATAGCTGATATTGTTGAAAGGACGTTGGCTCGACTTAGTCCTTTTAACACAAAGAATTGCACTATTCAAGATGAAGATGATGTCCTGATCACTAGATCTTTCCTAGTCACTTCACGTAACTTATTTCAGACAAATTTCAGTTTGAGGGAAAATCCATGCTTTTCTCCATCATCCATAACGGTCATCCAAGCGATGATGACTAACACCTCAACTGTTGAAGAACAACTGGCAAGTTTGACAAAGGCAATTGAAGGTCTAACAAAATATGTGCAAGATCAAGATAATCGAATTGTCAAGTTGACAAACAGAGTTGAGAATGTTATGGAGGAGGACTCAAGTCATGCACCTGGAAAATGTCCAATAATACAAGAAAAGGGAGATTCAGTTACAAAGCAAATAAATGTGGGAGATGAGCTGCAAGTATCTGCTGAAGGAGGAATTCTCATTCATCAACTGAAGGACTTCATTATGGGAACCATCAAAAATAAGTATGACGTGTCTTCAAAGTCATCATTTACGTATGCAAATCCATACACTTCAAGAATCGATGTTTTGAAGATGCCTGCAGGTTATCAACCTCCAAATTTTCAATAATTTGACAGAAAGGAAAATCCAAAGCAACACATTGCCCATTTTATCGAAACTTGCAATAATGCTTGAACATATGGAGATCATCTGGTCAAGCAATTTATGCGCTCCTTACAAAGGAATGCCTTTGACTGGTATACGGATCTCGAGGCAGGCTCTATTGATAGTTGGGAATAACTTGAGCATGAATTTCTCAATCATTTCTATAGCACAAGGCGTACTATGAGCATGGTTGAACTCAAAAATACACGTCAATGGGAAGATGAACCCATCATTGAGTTCATCAACCGATGGAGAAATGCAAGCCTCAATTGTAAGGATAGGCTTAGTGAAACTTCCGGAATAGAAATGTGATTCAAGGAATGCATTGGGGATTTTGTTATATCCTACAAGGTATTAAACCCAAATCATTTGAGGAACTAGCCACACATGCTCATGATATAGAGTTGAGCATGTCTGCAAGCGGGATTGAAGGACCACTTATTTATGGGTCTCGCAAGGGAAAAGACAAAATAGAGGTAAAGAAAAGAGGAAAATCAGCACCTATGTTTGGAAATAAGGAGTCGATGAATGTTAATGCCGTACCTTTGAAAGTGGCTACAAATCTAAGCAAGAATCAAAGGGTGAAGACCACGACTTTTCAGAATAATGTTGGTAGAAAGCTGACTTTGAAGGAAATGTAGGCAAAAGAGTATCCTTTCTTGGACTCAAATGTTCCAACAATTTTTGAAGAGCTTCTGGCGTTAAAACTTTTTGAGCTACCTGAAATGAAGCGTCCAGATGAGGCTGGGAGGACTAATGATCCAAATTACTGTAAATATCACCATTTGATGGGCCATTCTATCGAAAAGTGTTTTATCTTTAAGGAAAAGATCATGGAATTGGCCCGTGAAGGAAAGATATTGCTTGAAGATAAGAAGGAGAGTTCAAATCAAGTCTCTGTCACTTTTGGTTCACTCGACCCCATAGTTCTTTGCAACTTTGTCGAAATACATGATAGTGGTGATGACCTAGCCATATCACCACCAAAGAGGATTAAATTTGGTGACTTCAAACCAATAGATGTTAACGTATCATCGCGTGTTCCCTTGATGAATGAAGTAATAAGGGAAGATGAACCTCTAGAGGAAAACCAATCTTGCGGTGCTTATACTGATGATGAAGGATGGATTTTAGTGATACGACGAAGACGTTGTAAAACGAGCTTGCAAAGAGAACCAAGTAAGCAAGTGACTAGAGCAAAGACGAAGAAACTACCTAAAACTCAAAGGGTAAAGAAGAATATGAAGAAGTCAAGAGTTGGGGGAAATTACTATCAAAAGCAACGTCCTCCGGTGACATTAGAGGAATTCTTGCCAAGTTGGTTTCATGAAAAGATTTCTCATCGTGATACCAAGGCCTCGTGTTGTAACATTGATAGAGAAGAGACAATGGTAGAAAGCTCATCACCATCATTACCTCCATCACATGAAGGCCCTATAAAGCCTTACTCTAAAGAAGTGGACACTTGTGATGCGAAGTTTACATTCACTAATGATGATCTTTTATTGGGTGAAGTGTTGCATAATCGTCCTTTATATATGGTAGGTTTTGTGCTTGTACATAAAGTAAATAGGATCATGGTGGATGATGGATCTGGGGTCAATATTCTTCATATTCGTACTGTGAAGGAACTTGGAATCCTGATAAATGAACTATCTGAAAGTCGTCTAATGATTCAAGGATTTAACCAAGGGGGGCAGAGAGCCATTGGTGCTGTCAAATTAGATATAACCATGATAGATATGCGTTCGAGTGCATGGATGCATGTTATTGACTCAAAGACCTCGTATAATATCTTGTTAGGAAGGCTATGGATACATGAGAACAAAGTGGTGTCGTCCACCTACCATCAATATTTCAAATACTTTGAAGATGGGGTTCAAAAGAAGGTAGTTGCTGATGATGAACTTTTCACTGAGACAGAAGCGCACTTTGCTGATGAAAAATTCTACTTAAAGGACCATGCTGCAAAATAAGTCAAAGTTGATAATGCGATACCTGCTAACATTACAAAAAAGGTTGATGTAGCACCTGATAATGCGAGGATCATGATTGAAAAGAGTAAAACGCTTTCAGACATGAGTAAAGTACTTAAGATAAGTGAGGCATCTTCAAGTAAGAGAATGATTCCTATTTCTCACTATGTCCCAAAGACAAACAAAGTCAAGATCCCACCCTCTGAGTTGCAGAGTAGCAATTTGACATTCCCTATCAAGCAAATTGATACAATCAAATCACCTTTAAAAATGATATAAGGATTTGTCAGACCATCGAATCATGATTCATATGAATCACTTCCTAAAAAGCGTACAAATGAGGATTTTGACCCGAATACATATAAGTTATTGGTGAAAGTGGGATACAATCCAAATGAAGTTGCTAAAGTAGGGAAGCTTCCAAATGAAGTTATTGAAAGAGCAAATCATGGCCTAAATCCAACTCAAAGGATGATGATAGAGAGAGGGTATGATGTCAAGCAATCGAGCGAAGGCTTGGGTTATAAAAAACCATCACCAGTCCGAATCTCTATAAAAAGGATGAGAATCAACTACATTACCCCTATGGAAGAACCAATGATGTTCAATAAGAAGCCTTCTGTGTTTGATCGACTTAGTATCATGACTGCTATTATTTCTGCATCTGGTCGGCTAATAAAATCAACTCCAAAAACTTCAGTGTTTGATCGATTGGGACTAATGTAGAAGAAATACAAGAGCCAAGGAAATTATAGAACAATGGAAGAATGGGTACATGCTCGGGAGCATAATTCACCCAAGAATTGGCCCAGTTTGATCCCTTCTAGAATGATGCGAGAGACAAAACTTATAGTTTCATGTGGAGATATCCTGAGAGCAAGAACTCATACCATATTCACACTAGGGAGAGAGATGAAGATGAATAAAGTGTGGGATCATCAAATCACATATCTTTTAATGATGATGATCCTCAAGAAGATAAGGATGCTGAAGATGCGCCACCTGAACTCGAAGAAGGGATAAAGAATACTGTTGATGCATTGAAGGAAGTAAATTTTGGGGTTGATGATGATATAAGGCCTACATATGTAAGTGCTTCACTGGATGATGATGAAGAGAAGAAATATATTGAGCTGCTTATGGAATTTAGGGATGTATTTGCTTGGAGTTACAAAGAAATGCCAGGATTAGTCCCTAAAGTTGCAGTTCATCGTCTTGCTGTGAAACGAGGCACTCATCCTATTAAACAAGTGCAACATCTCTTTAGACCTGAACTGGTTCCTTTGATCGAAACTGAAGTTAACAAGATTATTGAAGCAGGTTTCATTCGTGAAGTCAAATATCCTACATAGATTTCAAGAATTGTACCTGTAAGAAAGAAGAATGGCCAAATGGCCAAATACGAGTTTGTATTGACTTTAGAGATCTTAATAATGCATGTCCTAAGAATGAATTTCCTCTTCCAAATTATGATTGATGCTACAACTGGATACGAGGCAATATCTTTCATGGATGGTTCATCTAGATACAATCAAATTTGCATGGCACCAAGGGATGAAGCACTTACTACATTTTGCTCTCCTAAAGGTATATATTGCTACAAAGTAATGCCTTTTGGTTTAAAAAATGCTGGAGATCAATGAGCCATGCAGAATATTTTTTATGACATGCTTCATAAAAATATTGAGTGTTATGTCGATGACTTAGTGGTGAAATCAAAGAAGATTTATGACCACTTGCAAGATTTAAGAATGGTGTTTGAACGACTTCAAAGATATTAACTCAAAATAAACCCTTTAAAATGTGCCTTTGGAGTTACTTCGGGAAAGTTTCTCGGTTTTATTGTTCGACAATGAGGAATCGAGATTGACCAAGATAAGATAGATGTTATTTTGAAGATGCTTGAGCCAAAAAATATTCATGAGTTAAAAAGCTTACAAGGAAAATTAGCATATCTTAGGAGGTTTATCTCAAATCTGGCTGGGAGATGTCAACCATTCAATCGCCTTATGAAGAAAGATGTTCCTTTTGAATGGGACAAAGCTTGTACCAATGATTTTGAGAATATAAAGTCTTATCTGATGAAACCTCTAGTACTTGTAGCTCCTATACCTGGAAAACCATTGATTTTATACATTGCAGCACAAGAAAGGTCAGTAGGAGCACTTCTCGCACAAGAAAATAATGAAGGGAAAGAAAATGCCATATATTACTTGAGTAGGATGATGACACAAAATGAGATCAAGTATTCACCTATTGAGAAGTTATGTCTGGCACTCGTATTTTCGATTCAAAAGATGCAGCATTACTTCCAAGCTCATATTGTGCAACTTGTCTCTAAAGCGAATCCTATCAAGTTTGTCATGTCCAAGCCTGTCTTAAGTGATAGACTAGCAAGGTGGTACCTCCAGTTTCAACAATTTGAAATTGTTTATATATCTCAGAAGGAAGTAAAAGGACAAGTGCTAGCAGATTTCTTGGCCAATCATCCAATTCCAAATGATTGGGAGTTATCTGATGAATTACCTGATAAAGACACAATGCTAGTGGAAATTCAGCCACCTTGGAAGATGTATTTTTGATGGTGTTGTACATCATGAAGGAGCCAGTGATGGAGTGGTATTTTTCACTTCCCATGGAGAAGTTTTGCCATACTTCTTCACTCTAACACAAAACTGCTCCAATAATGTTGCTGAATATCAAGCACTCTTACTTGGGCTTGAGATGGCCATTGATATGAAATAATTGCAACTACAAGTTTTTGGGGATTCCAAGTTGGTGATCAATCAAGTCTTGGGTAATTATGAAGTAAAGAAGCCTGAGTTAATCCCATACTGCAATTATGCTCAAAAGATAATAGGGTGTCTTGGAGAGGTGACTATTTAACATGTCCCAAGAAAGGAAAATAAAAAGGTTGATGCATTGGCAGCTTTAGCTTCTGCATTAGTATCTCTTGATGAAATGCAAGTTGTGGTTTGCCAAAGATGGATAACTCTGCCTCCAGATGAGTATGAAGAAGAATTTCAACAAGTTATCATCACTTTGGAAGCTGAAATTGACGATTGGCGACAACCAATAATAGATTATTTGTGTTATGGAATATTGCCATAAAACCTTCGAAGAAAAATAGAAATCCGACGACGAGCCCCTCATTTTCTTTATTATAAAAATACACTTTACAGGCGGTCGTTCGATGGAGTTCTCTTATAATTTTTGGGGGCAGATGAATCTACTCAAGCTATGCAAGAAGCACATTCTGGAGTATGTGGAGCGCATCAGTCTGGGCCAAAACTTCATTTTCACATAAAAAGCATGGGATATTACTGGCAAACCATAGTGAAAGATTGCTTGGATTACGTTCAAAGATGTAAAGCTTGACAATTCCATGCGAATTTTATACATTAACCCCCAAAAGTATTGCACCCAACTATTGCCTCATGGCCATTTGAATCTTGGGGTTTGGATGTTGTTGGACCATTGCCTAAGTCCTATGGTGGACATTTGTACATCCTAGCTGCAACTGACTACTTCTCAAAATAGGCAGAAGTTATTTCTCTTAGAGAAGTAAAGAAAGAGAATGTTGCCAACTTCATTCGAGTCAATATTATCTACCGTTTTGGTATTCCTTGATACATATTGACAGATAATGGCAAGCCATTTGATAACAAGTTAATGATGAAGATATGTGATCTTTTTGGCTTCAAGCAACGCAATTCCTCTATGTATTATACGGCTGCTAATGGTCTCGCTGAAGCATTTAACAAGACACTCTGCAACTTGTTGAAAAAAGTTATTTCCAAGTCTAAGAGAGATTGGCATGAAAGAATGGAAGAGGGTTTTTGGGCATATAGGACTACGTATTGCACGCCAATACAAGTGACTCCCTATTCTCTTGTTTATGGAGTTGAAGCAGTACTCCCACTTGAACGTCAAATTCCGTCATTGCGCCTTGCCATTCAAGAAGGGCTCACTGATGAAGAAAATGCTCGGTTACGCCTTGAAGAATTGGAGGCTCTTGATGAAAAACGACTAGGCCCAACAAAGTCTGGAATGTTATCAAGCTCGTCTAGCTCGATCTTTTAATAAGAAGGTTCGTCTTAGATGCTTCCAAGTGGGTGATCAAGTTCTTGTTGTAAGAAGTCCCATTATTACTTCTCGTCGGTCTGTAAGCAAGTTTTCCGCTAAATGGGATGGACCATATGTGGTACAAAACGTATACGCAAGTGGCGTTTACAAACTGGTTGACTCAGAAGGATTGCGCATTGGCCCTATTAACGGAAAGTTCATAAAGATATACTATCCCTAAAGAAAAGAAACACACTCCTTAAGGTAAGAGTATAAATTGCATGTTACTCCTGGCCCACAAGAGTATAAACTGTGCATGGCACCCCCCCAAAAAAATGTCCGCTAGGTTGAAAATCTCAAAAGAGGCGGCCTAGGCAAAATTTAGGACAAAAAAAATAAAAAATAAAAAATCATTCTCTCAGAACTACGTTATGACTTGATCCTCTTCACTGAGGTACGTAAGCGCTTAGAATTACATTCTGAGTTCAGTCGCATGAGTATTCAAAGAACTCATAGTCTTTCTTGACCCTCTTCACCGTAATTAGTGAGTTACATCCTAAGTTTAGTCTCATAAGTTCAAAAGAAATGGGGCACGCCATTATTTGAGCATCACAATGTTCTCGTAGATTGTCATATAACATGTGAATTAGAGAAGGCCAATCAAGATAGAATTTTAATTGACTTTAAAGAAGTATTTATACAAATCCATCTATTTGCTGTGATTATTGTACATAGTATAGTTCTATGAACCTTCTTTTTGGCTTTTCTACGCTGAGATATGAGTGTTTTTAATAAGATCATGAGAATATGAATATGTCAGCTTTCCTGCATATGAAGTTCATTTTTTAAAGTTTGTTTAGAACGATCCTGAGGGACTTGAGCTATACATTTTGGATATGTTTTAGATTAAGAAGGTTGGTTTCTGATAAATTAAGTCTCTTCTGGCTTGGTGGTCTCATACAATGATATATATCTTGTACTATCGAAACACAAAAGGTATCGCAACTCTAAAGAAGAGGAAGTCAAATCTCTAAAGTAAACCATGATTCAATCTGTAAAAAAAAAGTGTTAGCGCTTAAATCAGTAATTCAATAATCATGGTGATGAATCTCAATAATGAACGATTATATTCTTTGAGAAAAACCTATGTCTGATCTAGACGGTGTAAAGTCTTTGCCACAAATTATGTAAAGTTTTTGCCTTAGATGGTGTAAAGTCTTTAGATTGGACTATGGAATGCCTTTGACTCAGACAGTGTAAAGTCTTTTCCACAAATCATATAAAATCTTTTCCTCAAACAGTGTAAAATCTTCGCTACAAATCATGTAAAGTCTTTGCCTCAGACGGTGTAAAGTCTTTGGCTTGAACTATGGCATGCCTTTGACTCAGACGATGTAAAGCCTTTGCCATAAATAATGTAAAGTCTTTGATTCAGACGGTGTAAAGTCTTTGCCACAAATCATGTAAAGTCTTTGCCTTAGACGGTGTAAAGTCTTTAGCTTGGACTATGGAAAGCCTTTGACTCAGATGGTGTAAAATCTTTGCCACAAATCATGTAAAGTCTTCACCTTAGATGGTGTAAAGTCTTTAGCTCGGACTATGGAATACCTTTGACTCAGATAGTGTAAAGTCTTTGCCATAAATCATGTAAAATATTTGTCTTAGACGGTGTAAAGTATTTAGCTTGGACTATGGAATGCCTTTGACTCAGGCGATGTAAAGTCTTTGCCATAAATTATGTAAAGTTTTTGCCTCAGACGGTGTAAAGTCTTTAGCTCGGACTATGGAATGCCTTTGACTAAGACGGTGTAAAGTCTTTGCCACAAATCATGTAAAGTCTTTGACTTAGACGGTGTAAAGTCTTTAGCTTGGACTATGGAATGCCTTTGAATCAGACAGTGTAAAGTATTTGCCACAAATCATGTAAAGTCTTTGCCTCAGACGGTGTAAAGTCTTTAGCTTGGACTATGAAATGCCTTTGACTCAGATAGTGTAAAGTTTTTGCCACAAATCATGTAAAGTCTTTGCCTTAGACGGTGTAAAGTCTTTAGCTTGGACTATGGAATGCCTTTGACTCAGACGGTGTAAAGTCTTTGCCACAAATCATGTAAAGTCTTTGCCTCAGACGGTGTAAAGTCTCTGGCTTGGACTATGGGATGCCTTTGACTCAGACGATGTAAAGTCTTTGCCACAAATCATGTAAAGTCTTTGCTTCAGACAGTGTAAAGTTTTTGCCACAAATCATGTAAAGTATTTGTCTCAGACAGTGTAAAGACTTTGGCTCGAACAATGCGGCACCTTCGAGTCAAACGGTGTAAAGTCTTTGCCAAGAATGATGTGAAATTATTTCCAACAATGCAACACCTTTGGTTAAAATGATTAAAAAACAAAGAAATAATAATAATAATAATAATAATAATGCATGGCTACAAAGTCAACAAAATGAGCTTCTTCAACAGTATGCTTGAAGTCTTTAAATCCTCCAAATATGCAAGTAGATAACACACACAAAAAAAACTATTACCTGTCAAGTCGAGGAAGCCACACTGGACTAACCAGGCTAGACTTGAGACAAGATTTTCTTGGTCATAATAATGCCCTTGAAGTCTAGTTTCTAGCAATTCCAACCCTTTTCGGTAACGATATTCCTACATCAAGATATAAAATATTTTGTGAGGCAACAAAAATCTAAAACTTTCAGCATGACAAAATTTAAAGTTAAACTTCAAATTTTTTTTTTATCTAGAACGATATTGAAGGAGTTTAAATCTAAATTTTGGATTTATTGTATAACTTTGTGTCTACATTCAAAATAATCAAGCGGCTTGTGATTTTGAAGTTCCTACATGAAGATATAGTTTTAATAAAATTACGCAAATCTGAAACCTTCAGCATGAAAAAATCTAGAGCTAACTTTAAAAAATTATCTAGAACGGTCATGAAGATATTAAATTCTCAATTTTGGATATGTTGTAGATCGAGAAGTCTAGTTTCTAGAAAATCAAACCGTTCGTGATTCCTACGTATATACAATAAGATATGAATTTTCTATGACAGACATGTCAAGATGTGGAAAAGGTTGTTGAAAATCAAAGAAAAGAGAAGAAGAAAGTACCACGACGCTGATCGTCAAGCCACATTGCTGCAAAACAATGCAGGTCAAGCATCTATTTATAGAAGTTTATTAGCATCTATTATAACTAGACTCAAACTTGAATTAGACTTCCACAAAATTAACTCCTAAGCGGATTCCAATTAGTGGTGAAATCTTGCATGACAAGTAAACACCTTAAAAAAATGTGGAAAAAAAAATCAAAATCATTTTTTTCTTTTTCTCTTTCCTAATCCTCATTGGATATAACTAATTTGCTACATTTCTACTCCAACAATGATGAAGGGGTGCATCAATATAGTATGAATTCACGGTGCATCTCAAACTACATGGCATGTCATTATCCTACAAGTAATACTTCAAGCCTAGTCTTCAAAAGATAAAATATCTCGACAAGACTTGAAGCAGGGGGCATTTGTAATCATTTACAATTTATTAAATATAATTTGTAGAATGGTTCAATTTATATTAAATTCAAGATATATTAGTCCAAATAAATATTTTGGATTAATAAAATTGGGTCAATTATTTAAGCCCAATAAATGTGGATTTAATTAAAAATCTAAATCCATTGATTTGGGCTATAAAGATGACCCCACTTTGTTAAGCCCAATATCATCTCATCCTAGAAGCTCATTTTCATGCCACATGTCAAAGTTATGTGGCAATCCAAGTCAAATTAAATAAGCCACTAGAATTATGCCATGTGTCAAAGTTAGGTGGCAATCCAAGTCAAATTAAATAAGCCAGTAAAATCATGTCACATGTCAAAGTTAGGTGGCAATCCAAGTCAAATTAGATAAGCCACTAAAATCATGCCACATGTCAAAGTTATGTGGCAATCTAAGCCAAATTAAATGGGTCACTAGAACAATGCCACGTGTCTATGTGACATGTTCTGACCAATCAAATTAAAACTCTTCAACAAAGAAATTTGATTGGTCAGTTCGAACCCATCAATCAAATCACACCCTCATACCACTCCCTACAACTATAAATAGGGGTCTTCATTATTCTGAAAGGTTTTTTTTTTCAAGAACAAGAAGCAAGAAGAGAGATCGTGGATCAAAGACCACAAATTCTCTACAAAGCTACAAAGTTCAAGTAATCAAATGCAAGTTCAAGTTCAAGATCAAGAACGAAGAAGAATATCAAGAAGATCAAGATCAAGTTACTTGTTCATATTTACTGTTCGTCATAACCATACAAGTGTTCGTGATGAATAATTCAAATCCAAATTTGAAGACGAAGATTCCAGATGAAGTTATTCAAGCCCTTGACTCTAAATCAAATTCAAGTTCAACGTATTTCATATTATTTAAAGAATCAGAGGATTATCATAGAGATTGTAACCCGCACTACATTTTGAAATCAAATATTACACTTTGTTACTCCAATTTTTCGGTCTTGATTATTTATTTTTCTCGGCTCAAAAATTTGTTGTTTACAATCACTATTATAAGTTAGTTGTTGTAAATATATTATATTCACTTGGATGTCCATAACTTAACTAAATTATTATATGAAGTAACTCTCACACCTCTATAACCTCCCCCTTGATCCTCCTCCATAACTTCTGTGGTTAATACCTCCATAACTTTAATGGTTAATGTCATTTTTATGACTAACCTTTTGTATTCCTTTATGTCGCCCTATAAATAGAGGCATTAAAGTTCATATTGTATACACTTGAACAAATAGAAGAATAAGAAAACTTTTATCTCTATTTCTATTGCTCTCTTCTTATAGTATTTTTGTCTTATTTACTTTAATTTTACAAAACATTATCAACACGATAGTTCTACCTTTGCAGGAGTGAGGCAAAGTAAACACAAAAAAGGTAAAAGTAATTATGTTTATTTTTCTCTCGGGAACAAGGCAAATTACTATGTAGTCTATTTTATATTTTACTTGTGATTTTTCATCTTCAGTTTGCTGACCATCTCAAAATCAGATGAGTCCAATAAGTTCTCATACTTTGAGCAGACTTTTAATTTGATTACTTATATATTTAAAAAGTAAAGATAGTTTTGTAAGATAATCTGTAAAGAAAATGTTCTTTATGGTCTTGCTTTATTAAAATGTAGACCATGTTCTACATATTTTTTTTAAAATCATTGTAGAGGTATGTATTAGTTCATTATAATTAATTGACATATATAGGGAAATGAAAATCTTCTACTAGTTAATTGTAAAGTTTGCGCATACTCAAATGAATAGGTTGTCAACAACTGAAATAAATTTACATTTTTTTTTACTTGCAACAAAATTAATTTTTGATAACTATGTTTTCCTTGATTAATTAACACATGTTCTCATCAGTTGAATATAATCACGTTCCTTTAAATTATGTATTATAATTAAGAAATACTTGACCACCGTAATTCGTAATATTTTTAAAGTCTCATAGGTGAGTCTTATTAAACTTTGGATGGTAATGTTATTGATTGACATAAAACGGTGGATTTAAATCTCATTACGCCAAGAGGGTAAAACTTCATATTTATGTTTTGATGCACTATGATAATATAATGTTGGGTCCTAAGTCCCACCAAATTATGGCCTAACAAGCCTTCTTATGGGTAAGACGTTGGGTTCAAGTCCCAACATACTTTATTAATGATATAACAATGACTAATGATAAATAATTTATTTGTTGAAAAATCATGAAAGCATGTGCCACTTGGTTTGCTCCATTCTCTTAAGTGAATGTGGTAGCAGTAGATGATAAGTTTGAAAGATGACAATAATTATTGTGGTTGTGCAAATGTTCATGGGCACGACAAAAGACAAAATAATAATAATCATCGTTTTGGAAAAATGAAGAACACTACGGGTTCACCAAATAGTCCTTTAAATGTGAAGGTAATTTTTGTCATAAAATGATATAAAGGTTATTCGACATATGGTTATTGTAGGACCTAATAATTGGATAAGTTTATAAATCCTCTATCAGAAGAAAGAAAGATAAAGTGGTGATATACTTGACCTTCAAAGTGATGTAGGTGGATCATGTAAATATGTCAAATATCAAGGTATGACAATGAGCTTCTCATGAAAACTTATGGAGCACCTATAAATGGTTATAGTCAACTACTTGAAGAGATTGTGACTTGTAATATGCATTGTGAAAGCATGCTCATTCTTAAAAGTGAACATGTCAAAATATGATAAAAGTATGGATAAATATGTGCTCATGTATGGTTGAATAAATTTCATAACTCACCTCTACATGAGATTTGAGAGAAATATTATATGGTCGGCTAAATGCCACAATTCACCTCTATGAGAGGTTTGAGAGAAATAAATAAATTTTACTTTTGCATAAATGATCATTGGTTGTGTAATTTTAGTACATCACAAATATTATGATATATATTATTATTACCAAAAAGAATCTTTCCTATAAAGGTTGTGGACATGACTAAAATAATACTATTGTGTGAAAATATAAAATTTATAATTGATTGGGTACCATGGTAAGACAACAGTGTAATGACCCTCCAGGTCATTTTTAAGTTAAAGCATTCATTAAGTTGTTTAGAGCATTACTATAGTGACCCCAAGTCATTTATTACTTGTTTGCACTAATTGTTCAGTCGTTTGATCGTTCATTTGGGTTTTAGGCTCGTTTCCTTATTTTGGAGCTTTTGAAAATTGAAAAGTTTAATTTATGTCATAACTTCAGGTAAATGACCTCAGAATGAAATTCTGACGGTTCCATCAGTTTTGTAGTGATTACATTAGGCTAGTAGCATGATCAGCGCAGGTATCGAGGCCTTCTGTATGAGTTTGGACCATTAGGCATTTTAGCCTTTAAAATTTGGTCTAAGTTTGACTTTGGTTAATATTTCAGGAAAACTCACTCGGATAAAAATTTCATCAGCACGGTTAGTTCCAAAATATCTATTTTGGTCTAGAATGATTCTTCGTGCACATTCTGAGGCTTTTGATCTAATTGTGAGGCCCATTGTGGAATTTGGCCAAAAATGGCACTTCGGTGACACACTTTTTGTAAAAAATCACTCTGTATGGAAATTTTGACTGTTCCACTTAGTCTGGATCATCAAGTTTAGTGGGGTAGTATATCTCATTTGCACGTGCGAAGTTTCGAACGAATTCGAACACCCCACCGGAGTCTTGGGCACTTTCAAAACTCCTTTGCACCAGCTGCATCAGTTGTATAAGGTTGTCACTAAAGCCATCTATCGCTAAAGAGACAGGGTCCTCGCTTTAGCGAGGCCCGCCTCTTTGAGGTGGTAGCTAAATCTACCTTTGGGGTTGCTTTTGCAATGTCTGTGGATTTATTTTAAGTCTGTTTTTCAGTTATAATTCCAAAGTTCAAACTCACATATCTCTCTCATTCCTTGGCAAATTTAGGTGATTAAAAGGCTAAAGTATGGGTAATTGGTGGGAGATCACATAGGAGTGTTTGGGACTTTATGTGGAGGCTTTGTTTGAAGTGAATTCGCTTGTAAACCTGTTGCCTTTGTTGAATTGAACTTAAAGTTGTGAAATTCTTTCATGCTGTGATTCTTGCTGATCCGAGCCCCAAATTGTGTTCCATTTTGGAACACAAGTTCAAGGTGGTAAATGGGCCCTCTTCATGGATTCAATCCTGGAATTACTGAAGCGAGTCCAACATTCCCTTTTCTTACTCCAAAATTAGTCTGTCTCTATTTTTAGTAAATTAAGTTTCTACAACCGTATTGACATTGTATACCCTCTTCCTAGATTGAGCTTGATTCTGTGATAGCATGAAATTTATGTAGGATTTGGGTTGGTTAGGTGATTTAGCATGCCTATTAGTATAAAAATCATGTTTTACGCTTTTGTAGGTAGTACCAAGTACTTGTGAGCATGGTGTTGTTTTAAATGCGATCATCCATACCTTGTGGTCTTGATAATTACTATTTTATATTGATTATGAGCATCTTGTCCTTAGCATAGGCTTAGACTTGTGTTGCCATAGACTTGCGATAGATGGAGTCTTTAGGATTTTTTTTTACTCTGACATCGATTCGGACAACTTAGATCCATGTAAACTTGAATAGCAAACTTGGGTCTGGTAGATTGAGCCTTATATTAGGTGTTGCCTCAGTTTGGACAAAATTCTAACTCTCTCCCTCTTCTTATGGCTCGTTCGTAGATGATCTGAGCTTTTGGGCCTCATATGATGATTCAGGATCAGGGTTAGGTTAAGCTTGGAGTGATGAATTGATTATCTTAGAATGGACGATGATCCACGAGGGTTTCACAGTGACGAGATAACATTACATTATTTGACCGCCTCTATCATCGTAGATTCAAGGTCTAGTAATGTTGTTCGCTTATCCTCTTTGGAGATGACTTATTTGATCTCAGACTCTTTGCCTCTTTTAGATTCATCCGTAGTTCTAGGTACGAGTGTTATACTTCTTAGTTGGTTATCCATATAGACTATTTGGAGATTACTACTTATTTACCCATTTGAGACTCATTTGCGATTTGAGGTCCGGGCAGTGGACTTCTTAATTGGGTTGTTACTATTGAATATTATTAGTTACTTGGAGGCTAATTGTGGTTCAAGGTTTGGGCTACGCTCTTTCAGCTCTGGACTCACTGTTTCTCATTCTTAGTAGCTAAAGAAATTTTGTGTACCCGTCGGTCTTATGGGGTCTCCTCGAGTTTTTATTTAACTTGCGCACGAGTGTACCTTCTGGGCTTATGGGGTTTAGTTATGTTTAGTTAGATATTGCTTTAGTTCCTCACACTCATGTGCATTTTTTTATTATCTATCCGTTTCAGTTATTTATCTTATATTCTATCTTATCTTATTGCGTTTACCTTTTCAAGCTCAGTCAGCATATGATTCCTACTAGGAACTACTTATTTTTGTACTCATTCTAACTCTGTATCTTTTATTGTGATATCGGTTTGAGCATTAGGTACAGCACTGATTCGGGCCAGTTGTAGTCTGCACCAAAGACGAGAGTGAGCACTTGGCATTTTGGGATCTTCCTATCTCCACCTTTATATATTTGACTTGTCTTTTATATTTTTTAGATAGTCTTTATTTCTATGGTCCACTTTTGGGACTTGTATTAGTGTTATGTAGTAGCTCTATACTTGTAACTTTCAGGTTTTGGGAGAGATCTTATATTTTCTTGTGTATTGATATTCATTGTGCTTCCATTTATTTCATGTTGTTACTGTTATTATTTGGTATTGATTAGTTTCTACCCTCAATTAAATTACTGATAGTTTCGGGATATGGGTTAGCTTGCCTACTAGCCAGTTATAGTAGGTGCCATCATAACTCGTGGCATCGAGTTGTGATAAGTTGGTATCAGAGTCCCTGGTTCACCAGTCTTAGTTGTACAGAGCTAATATCTAGTAGAGTCCTGTAGATCGGTGCGGAGATGTATGTAACTTATTTCTAAAGGCTATAAGATCCCATTAGGAATTTTATCGCCTTTGTTTCACTTTCTTGCAATGTGTGTCTTATTTGTCTCATCAATCTCACCTGAGCTTGCTAATAGAGCCCTAGCTAGGGGTAGAGGCCGACCCCAAGGTTGTGACAAGGATACAACACTAGCTTATGAAAGGAAGATGACTTCAAAGTAAGAGACAGAGCCTCAGGTAGGTCCCATTCTTCACTAGCCAGTGGGGCTAGGGCCAATGCAACCACCACCCGCACCAGTTATGGTTCTTGAGATGCAGTCACCTATTATACAACTTCTTACACTCCTAGGGGTTATGTAGCAATAGACCCTAGCTCAGACGCAGTCGTACCTATTTAGTAAGGCCACTATATCACTACTAATCTTGAGGTTCAATGTCCACAAGCCTCCACCACTAATCAGCGTATTATAGCCGACGATGCCATGTCTTTATGTCAGCAGGAGCTACTTGGGGTGTTCCAGAGATTTTCCCCTCCTAGGTTTTTTTGAGATATAGAGGAGGATGCCTTGGAGTTCCTTATGACATGCTAGGAGCAACTCTGGTCCCTAGGTATCATGGAGTTGATAGGAGCCGACTTCAATGCTTACTAGTTCTGTGGGCCTACATGGCAGTGGTGGCGCTTTTAGCTATAGACCAGGCCCACTTGGTCATTATCGGTATCTTAGGAAGAGTTTTCATAGGCCTTATTGGCCAGGTACATACCAAGGAGTATCAGAGGCAGACTTCATGATTAGATATACAGGTAGTAAAAGAAATTCATAACCTTCTCAAAGTACGATGCGAGGTTCCATGAGTTGTCTCGCTATGCCACCATGATCTTGCCTGTCGAGGAGGAGCGAGTCAGTTATTTTGATTGTGGACTCCGATTTTAGTTAAGGATCATTGAGACAGAGCCTATGGATTTAGCAAGGCAGTTATTCCTGAATATTATATATCATGCCTACATGATGGAGCACATTTGTCGTGAGGCCCAAGAGGGCTCTCCACAAGGGAAACTACAAGTCCCATCTAGGCCTAGAGATTCCTATGATAGGTCTCCCCCATAGTTTCAGCAGAGAAAGTCTAGCCGGCCTGTTCAGGAAGCAGTACCTTCTTTAAAGGATAGTCAACAGCATATGGGTGATCTTAACATGAGCCAAAGATCGAGAGGATTAGATTTGATTTCTATAGCACATTGTGGTTGATTTTATGTGGATCATTCCTCCCATGATTGCTATGATTATGGCTAGTTAGACCACTAGTCTTGAGATTGCCTACATCATAGGATAGTTGTTACAGCTCCTACTATGGCTAGGTTGATTTTGGTATTACCCTCTCTAGCTAAAGGTAGTGGTAAGGATCAAGATAACTAGGCAAATGAAAAGGTTCTAGTGGGGCCTTGAGGAGGCAGGACATGCGGTAGATTAGAAGTACCAAGTAGAAGTGCTCAAGGCCATTTCTATGCAATCTTGGTGAGGGCGGATGCTGAGTCATTTGATGATGTCATCACAGGTATGCTTCTACTATGCCATCAGTCTACCATAATGTTATTTGATCTCGGCTTTACATTTTTACATGTTTCTTTTTATTATGCTCCCTGATCGGTTATGAGTTTAGAATCCTTGGCAGAGTCGATTAATGTTTCAACCCTGATGGGTGAGTCCTTAGTAGTGGATAGTTATTGTGATCTTTCTTAGTGACTATTTAGGGTTATGATACTAGAATTAATTTGATTCTGCTAGATATGGTTGATTTTAACTTGATTCTGAGCATGGATTGGTTATATCCCTACCATGCGGACTTAGATTGTTATGCTATTATTGTTACCTATGCCATGCCTGGCATTCCTCAAGTGTTATGGATAGGTTCTTATAGTCGGACACCGATGGGGATTATCTCTTTAATGCAGGCTTAGTGGTTGGTTTCTTTTGGGTGTTTAGCTTATTTTTCCTATGTAGGTGATGTTAGTTGGGAGGGCCCTTTAGTTGACTTGGTGCTTATAGTCTGGGAGTTTGTGTATGTGTTTCCTATCATCCTACCTGGCCTACGACAGAGCGCAATATTGATTTTGCTTTAGACTTAGATCTAGGCACCCGTTCAATTTCTATTCCAACTTATTGGATGGCCCCCGCAGAGCTCAAAAAGCTCAGTGTTCAGCTTGAGGACCTCTTGGGTAAGGGGTATATTTGTCCTAGTGTTTTTCCTTGGGGTTTTCCAATCCTATTTGTGAAGAACAAGGATGGTACCATTCGTATGTGTATTGATTACATGCAGTTGACCAAGGTAATAGTGAAGAACCATTAACATGTGCCTCATATTGATTACTTATTTGATCACATTCAAGGTACCGTAGTGTTTTCTAAGATAGTCTTGAGATCCATTTACCATCAGCTGAGGATTAGGGAAACGGACATACCTAAGACCGTATTTAGGACTCGATATGATAACTATGAGTTTGTAGTGATATCTTTTGCTTGACCTATGCCCCTGGCGCCTTCACGGACTTGATGACCCATATATTCAGGACATATATGGACTATTTTTTCATAGTCTTCATAGATGATATTTTTGTATACTCGCAGAGCTGGAGTAAGCATGAGCATCATTTTAGATTAATTCTCCAGACTAGAGATGAGTGACTTTATGCCAAGTTCTCAAAGTGTCAGTTTTGGCTTGATTCCATAGTATTCTTGGGGCATATGGTTTCCAAGAATGACATCATGGTAGATCTGGTGAAGATTGAGGCTATTCCTGATTGGGCCAGACCCACCTCTATTTCTGAGATTTGTAGCTTCGTCGGACTAGTGGATTGCTATCATCAATTTTGTGAGGGCTTCTTTATGATTGTAACGCTATTGACTCGGTTGAATTGCCAAGATGTTCCATTTGAATGGTCTGAGGAGTATGAGTTGAGCTTTCAGAAGCTCCAGGAGTTACTTACCACCACTCCCATATTGACTCTTCTAGTTGAGAGAGAGGGATTTAATCTGTATAGTGATGCATTCAGTGTTGGCTAGGATGTCTACTGATGCAGCAGGGGTAGGTTATTGCTTATGTATCAAGGCAGCTTAAGTTGTATGAGTGCAACTACCCCACCTATTACTTAGATCTAGCGGTGGTAGGTTTTGCGCTTAAGAGTTGGCGATACTACCTGTATGGAGTTCATTGTGAGATCTACACTGAGAACATGAGCGTTCAGTATATTATGATCCATCAGGATCTTAATTTGAGGCAGTGCCATTGTATTGAGATCCTGAAGGACTACGACCTTTCTATTCTGTATCATTTGGGTAAGGTGAATATAGTAGTGGAAGCCTTGAGTCGGAAGGTAGTGAGTATGATAGTCTAACCTTCCTTTCAACTGTGGAATGACCTTTGTCTTTAGACCTCTAGTCCTTAGTAAATAGTAGATTTGACTTGATATTTCTAATTTCAAGTATGTGCTAGCTTATGTGGGAGTTTATTTATCTTTATTTGATTAGATTCGTGGTTGACAGTTTGAGAATGGGGAGTTGGTAGCACTTCGAGATTGAGTTCCGAGAGGTAACACTGATTAAGCTGCTAGATTTATATAGGGTTTTGAGGGTTTCTATCCTCTTGTGTATTCTAAGAGTTGGGGGTTTGATTTAGTTAATGCTTAGTGAGGCCTATGATTACAGATATTATATTCATCTGGGCACCTCTAAGATGTATCATGACTTATAGCAGCATAACTGGTGGAATGGTATACAAAGAGATATTGCATACTATGTGTTACATTGCTTGAGTTGTCAGTAGGCGAAGGCCGAGAATTTGAGGCCTGGTGGTGAGTTTCAGGATTAACCATTCCTAAGTGGAAATGGGATCATATCACTATGGATTTCATTATGGGGTTGCCTCAAACTTATAAAGGTACTAAAAGCATTGGGTAATTATTGCTCGATTGACCAAATCAGCAAACTTCTTTTCAATTCATATTCTCTATAGTGATGAGAGGTTGGCCCATATCTACATTTGGAAGGAGGTTCGTCTCTATGGGATGCTTATTTCTATCATATCAGACTAGAGTTCATAGTTCACATCTAACTTTTAGAGGACTTTTCAGGAGAAATTGGGCACCCGTGTTGATCTTAGCATAGATTTTCACCCACAGATTGATGGCTAGTCAGAGCGCACTAGTTAGGTCCTTAAGGACATGTTGTGGTTCTATGTTTTAGATTTTGGAGATCAGTGGGATCAATTCTTTCCTTTGGTGGAGTTTGTGTACAACAACTACCACTCCAGTATTCAGATGCCCCCATTCGAGGTCTTATATGGTAGGCGTTGTCTTTCTCTATTTGGTTGGTTTGAGTCTACTAAGTCGAGGTCGTGTGGTACAGATTTGATATAGGAGGCCTTAGATAATATGAGGGTGATTCAAGATAGGATCAGGATAGCTTAGAGTAGACATCAGAGTTATGCGGATTGTAGGTGTCAGCCTTTGAGATTTGTTGTTGGTGATAGAGTGTTCCACCAAGTATCGCCCATGAAGCGCGTGATGAGATTTGAGAGGCGGAACAAGCTTAACCCTAGGTATATTGGGCCTTTTGAGATCTTGAGGCCAGTTGGTAATGTGGCCTATGAGTTAGCTTTGCCTCCAACCTTATATTCATCTAGTTTTCTATGTTTCAATGTTGCACTGCTATGTTTCAGATTAGTCACATGTGCTTCAGCATGATTCAGTTGAGTTAGATGACCATTTGATCTTTATTGAGGAACCAGTTTCCATATTAGCCAGAGATGTGAGGCGGTTATGATCAAGAGCTATTCTTGTGGTTAAGGTCCCTTGTAGATATCATTAATTAGAAGAGGCTACTTGGGAGACCGAGCAAGAGATGCAGGTGCAGTTCCTCGACTTATTTGAGCCTTCAGGTACTTCTTAACTTTTACTTTTACAGATGAAAGTTCTTTTAGTAGTGGATATTCTAATGATCCTCTAGGTCTTTTTTGTGTTAATTGATTCATTCGACATTTAGAGTGTTCCTATAGAGACACCAAGTTATTTATGACTTATTGGAACTAATTATTCGGTCGCTTGGTCATTTATTTGGGTTTTAGGTTCATTTACCTATTTTTGAGCTATCAAAACTTGAAAAGTTGATTGGTCATAAATTCAGGAAAATTAGATCAAAATGGAATTAAAACAGTTTCATCAGCTCTAAAATAGCAGAATTAGGCTAGTAGCATGGTCGGTGTGGGTATCGAGGCCTTCAGTGTGAGTTTTAACCATTAGACATTTTAGCCTTTGAAATTTGGCCGAAGTTTCACTTTGGTCAACATTCTTAGAAAATGCACTCAGATGAAAATTTTGTTAGCACGGTTAGTTCCAGAATATTGAGTTTTGTCTAGAATGACACTTGTGTGTGGGACTCATTTTTTGTCAAAATAATATTATATGGAAATTATGACTGTGTCATTGAGTCTACAACATCATATTTGGTGGGGTAGCATATTTACTTTGCATACATGAGGTTACGAACGAATCCCGAGCACTCCATCAGAGACCTTGGCACTTTCAAAACTCCTTTGCATCAGTTGTACCTAGTGCTGTCACTAAAACCACCTTTGGTCGCTAAAGCAACTGTCACTAAATAGCAAGGTTGTCTCTATGAGTTTCTAGTTATATCCTTCAGTCTTACTAATGCTCCTTCAGCATTTATGGACCTCATGAATCGGGTATTCAAACAGTCACGACCCAAGCAAGACCCTAGGTGCGACACGATGATTAGAATCCAAAAGGACCCCAACCAAGTCTCTTAGCATATCATTCATGAGCATACATAAGGTAAGTAAAGCAATAAAGAAAGACATAGATGCAGAAATAAAGTCACAACATCAAAGGACATAAGTCTCAACTCGAAATAAATGATAACATAGACTCCGTAATATCCAATAGGCCTCTACTTACTTGATGGGGGTATAAGAAAAGCTCCTAGCTCACCCATGAAAACATAAGAGAATGAAATAGTCAAATGCCGTTATGAAAATAAAGTGTCCTATCCTCGAATGGGGAGGACTCACCAACAATAGAAGTAATGAAGCTCAATCTATTCATGAATAGGAGGTGCGTGATGATCGTCCATCCCAATATTATGAGACAATGTAGGCATAAAGTATGTGTTAGTACATAGAATGCACTAAGTATGTGAGAATTATGCATGAACAAGAAATATAGGACATAATCAATATGAATCAGGAGATGTAAGACCAATATATTAAAACATGAGTAAAACCATGAAAACCTTAAATCATCGTAATTATTGGTCAGTGCATCAAAACATCATTAGAAGAAGAACTTTATACCTTTTCTTTTTCCTAGTGTGGGATAGGACCTTAATCGACACGTAAGAAAATGTGAGCTATTATATAAAATTTGACCTTAATCGACACGTAAGACAATGTGAGTTATTATATAAAATTTGATGATCCCCACATCGAGAAGGGGGAGGATATTTTGCCAGGGTAGACTCTGTCATGGTACTTTCTTTAACTGTGTTATATGTGGATCCATTAGCTTCGCCATATTGAAATCTTTAAACCTATATGGGAAATATAGTTAGGGACTAAAGTTTATTGTTAGGATTTCCTTGGGTACCAACAATAGCTATCAGACCGACCCCCACCTTCAAGTCCTCTCGATGCTAAGTCATCATCCTAATAGAAACTTTCATGAAAACATAATCATTAACATTATTAGAAAGGTTTATAATAGATACCAATCCATATTTATAAAATAACATAAGAGTATCTCACATATCATCTTCATCATAGTAAAATAATAAGAATAGCTCATTAACTTGATTGATTCATAAGAATCCATGCGTTGGTGAAAATTTTCCTTTCACCTCTTTAACATGATTGTGCAAGAATTGTCCTTATTTCACCATAAATATTTCTTAAAGCATCATTAAAACATCGTTCATAATCTTTCATGATTCATTCATAACTTTGGAAATCATTCATAAAATTTTCATTGAAATAACTTGAAAATCATGATCATAATTCATTGAAATCATACTTGAAACTAGCATATAGCTCAGGTATTTGAAATTCATCTTGAAATAATGAAATTTAATGTGAATTATGCATAATTTAATCAACAATCATAAAATATATCAAGAGTAAGAAGACCTCATGCGACATCATAAAATTAGGACTATTAGGAGAAGAAATCGTAAGAGAATTTGAGAGAAAATTTGGGATTCTATGGGTGAAAGGGTCAGAGGAATAATTCTCATATACCTTGACCTTTAGAAGTCCTACCTTAAAGGAATTAAAGTCTTGTCCTTGAAGAAATCTCTTGAATTACTTGAAGAAAAAGAAGACTCTTGAAAGAATACTTTTAGAGAGAAAATTTTGATTTAGAGTGTTTGGGTGAGAATGAGACGGTTAAGAGGGCTTACAGTAGTTAATAGGTTACAATAAACCCCCCAAAACCATCTGCATTCATTTATTATAACTAGGGAAAGAACCAAATACCCTCAACTAAAAATTGGAATTACACCTAGACTGGAGACCCACCACAATCTGTGAAGCTCACCACGACCCATGATGTTAGTCTTGGTGCTAGACTTGAGCTCTAGGGAAATGGGGTTCGGGGTGAGCTCCACGGAATCCACCATGGCACGTGGTGCTCACCATGTCCCATGGTACCTTCCGTGGTAGGAACCTTCAAGAGGGGTCTGAGGAGTTTGATTCCACATGCCTTAATACGGCTCGTGGTTCACACCACAGGACATGGAGCCATCCATGGTCCCTCTTACAAAACTTCATATCACCAGTGCACCTTCACGATTTCTCTACACGGCTCGTGGAGTGCACTATGACCAGTGAAGGGTTCCATGAAGGACCACTTGATGCCAAAAGCTGAGATTTTCCTAAAAAACTTCTTTTGAAGCTCAATTTCTAACTTTTCAACTTCTAGGTCTTACAATATCTTCCTTTTGGGAACAATCGTACTCGAATGGGACTCAAACTAACATGAATGGAATAGAAAGGAGACATAGCATCCCAACATGAATGCAAAACATCTCAGAAATGCATAAATCATGAAATACTCAATCTCAAGCTAAAACATGTCTTTAAAACTCATTTCATGAATATGAATGCATATGAAAACATGATAATGACTGAAATACATAGTTTGGGATGAATAGATTATGAAGAAACTCAATACCTCAACTAGGAATGGAAGGAAAGATATGGTATTGTGACATCATATCGGCTTCGGCTTCTCATGTAGCACCCTCATCCTCTTGGTTCCTCGATAACACTTTAATTGAAGCTACTTCCTTATTTCTCAACTTTCTAACTTACCGGTCTAGGATCTTAATTAGAACCTCCTCATATGAGCGACTCTCTTTCACACCAATGTTTTCCAAAGGCAAAATAGTGCTAGGATCACTAACAAACTTCCTCAACAAAGACACATGAAACATCGGGTGCCCTGATGCCAAAACTGAAGGCAAATCCAACTCATATGCCACCTTGCCAATCCATCTCAAAATCTGATATAGACCTATATAGTGAAGACTAAGCTTTCCTTTCTTACAAAAATATATCACACCCTTCATGGGTGAAATTTTTAAGTAAACCCAATCATTAAACTCAAATTTGAGGTCTCTTCTCCTCATAACTGACTAAGGCTTTTATCGACTCTAAGTTGTCTTCAATCTTTCTCTAATCAGTCTTACTTTCTTTATAGATTCATATACCAACTCAGGTCCTATCAAGGCAAGTTCACCAACCTCAAACCAAACAATATGAGATCTACACCTCCTACCATATAAGGCCTCAAATGAATCCATCTGAATATTGGAATGATAACTGTTATTATAGGCAAAATCTGTCAATGGAAAAATAATCATCCCAATTTCCTTTAAAACTAATAACACGGGCTCTCAACATGTCCTATAAGGTTTGAATGGTACACTCTGCCTGACCATTTGTCTGAGGGTGAAAAGTTGTACTAAGCTTCACTTGAGTACCAAGACCCTTTTAGAAAAATCTCAAAAATTAAGACGTAAACTGAGTGCCTCGATCTGAAATGATAGACAATGGGACAGTATGAAGATTAAATAACTCTTAGTCCTCGGTTGAATATGAAGTCTTAACAGGAAGAAAATGAGCCGACTTAGTCATTCGGTCAAACCCCACCCAAATCAAATCTTGTTTCCTTCGATTTCAAGGCAAACCCGAAATGAAGTCCATATTCAAGGATTCTCACTTCCAATTAGGGATCTCAATGTCTTGATCCAAACTTTCCAAATTTTGGTGCTCAACCTTTACTTATTGGCAATTAGGACATTTAGCCACAAACTCCTCAATATCCCTTTTAATGCCATTCCACCAATACACTTCCTTCAAACCATGATACATCTTAGTGGAACTTCGGTGAATAAAATACCGCTAACTATGAACCTCGGACAATATCATTTCTCTCAATCCATCAACATCGGAAACAAACAATCGGCCTTGATATCTCAAAATGCCATCTCCTCCATGGAAGAAAGTCTCAATGGCTTTTTTGGAAACCGGTTTCTCCAATTCAACCCATGTAGGATAATGATCTTGCTTTTCCTTAACATCAGCCACAAGAAAGAATTTTGAACCATTAAGAACAATCAAACCACCATCCTCAGAATCAACCAATCAAACACCCAAATGGGCTAAGCTATGAACATCCCATGAAAACATAAGAATGAAATAGTCAAAGAATGTAACAAAAATAAAGTGTCATGTCCTCGAATTGTAAGGACTCACCAACAATGGAAGTAATCAAGCTCAATCTATTCACGAATAGGAGGTGTGCGATGATCGTCCATCCCTACATTATGATACAATATAGGTAAAAAGTATGCGTTAGTGCATGAAATACATTAAGTATGTGAAAAGTATGCATGAATAAAAAATATAGGACATAATCAATATGAATAATGAGATGCAAGACCAATATCTTAAAACATGAGTAAAACCATGAAAACCTTAAATTATCATAATTAGTGATCAATGCATCAAAACATCATCATCATAAGAACTTTATACCTTTTTTTTACCTGGTGCGGGATAGGACCTTATCCTACACTTAGGAAAATGTAAGCTATTACATAGAATCCGATGATCCCCACATCAAGAAGTGGGAGGGTATTTTTCTAGGGTAGACTCCGTCATGGTACTTTCTTTAACTGTTTTATATGTGGATCCACTAGCTTTGACACATTGGCAGCTTCAAACCTATGTGGGAAACGTAGTTAGGGACTAAAGTTTACTATTAGGATTTCCGTGGGTAGCTACAATGCCTATCAGACCGACCCCCACCTTCAGGTCCTCTCGGTGCTAAGTCCTTATCCCAATGGAAACTTTCATGAAAACATAATCAATAACATAATTATAAGAGATTATAATAGATACCAATCTATCTTTATAAAATAAAATAAGTGTAGATCATATATTATCTTCATCATAGTAAAATAATAAGAATATCTCATTAACTTGATTGATTCATAAGAATCCATGAGTTGGTGAGAATTCTCCTTTCACCTCTTTAAAATGATTGTGCAAGAATTGTCCTTATTGCACTATAACTTTTTCTTAAAACATCATTCATAATCTTTCATAATTCATTCATAACTTATAAATCATTTATCAAGCTTTCACTGAAATAACATGAAAATCATGATCATAATTCATTGAAATCATACTTGAAACTATTATATAGTGTAGGTCTTTGAAAATTCTAGAAATTTTGATCATAGGGTTGACTTTGATCAACATTTGAAGATTCGATACTCGTAATTGAATTCCAGCAACTCCATTGGATTCGAGAATGAATTTAGGTCTAAGGGTGCTCTTGGTTGAATTTTTGGAGGTCCCGAGTTTGTTTTAGTGTTTTGAGGTTTGAAGTTAGTTTGGTTGCGACTTATCAAATTTTTGATTAAGAAGACCTCAAATTTGAATGTCGATGGTTCCATTAAGTCCGGAATGTCGAAATTAGTAGGGTAGCATATAAATTTTGTGTGCATGGGATTCTGAATGAATTCCGAGGGTCGATTCTATGACTTTGAGACTTGTTTGAAATTGTTGATATTTGGTGCCCTATTGTGCTTCGGGTTCACGGACCCTCCTTACCGCATTCACAGACCCTCCTTACCGCATTCGCGGACCTACCTTTATCACGTCAGCGGGCTTAATGAGTCATGATTGCGAAGGGTTAAAAACCTCTAAATAGTCATTAATTCCCAAAGATGGTAAATAGGCCATTTTTATCATTTTTGGACTTTGGGAGCTCAGGGGAAGGCAATTTGAACGAGAATTTTCTTGAGAATTCATTGGGTAAGTGTTTTGACTTAACTCCTTCAATACCCAACGATTAGTTCATGCTTTTAACCTTTAATTCATAGTTTTGGGACTTGAAATCTGGGGTTTTTTACTTGAACCAAAATTTTTACAGTAAAAATTTCCAAGTTTAGCGTTCGTTTTCAGAATTGAGTTTTTGGGTCAGTTTCGGCCCGTATTTCAAAATTATAAATTTGGTATCGTTAGTTCTGTAATTTTATTGGAAATTCATATTTGATTAGATTCTTATGATTCAGAGCATCGATAGATAGGAAATGTTCAAGTTTTGGGTAGTTGAGAGTGATATTGAGGCAAGTAAAACCCTAAACTTTGGTAACCTTTGTAGAATGCGTATTTTTGTTATATGCTATGTGATTTGATTGAATTTGGTATTGGGTTGATCATGAATCATAAAAATACTTAAGATTGATTATTCGGAGTTATAAAAAGGGAATTAATCCAATGAATTGAGCTATTTGAACTATTTTACCTTATCGACTCATCGTAAAGATTACATTGTGATAATTGTGATATGAATTACATATGGTATTGGCCTTCATTTCATTCCCATCAATTGCATGAAAATCTCATATGCATTTGGGTTGAAACTTATCATTGGGGTCCAAGTTGATGTTTACGCTGACGTGAAATTCTTCCAGCTAAGTGATAATGAAAGAGGAAAATAAAGAGATTCGAGGAATGTGTCACACATCGTGGTTGCTACATTATTGCATTGAGGTATGTGCCACGCACCATGGTTGTTATATTATTGCATCGAGGGACATTCCATACACCTTGGTTGTATTTTTGCATACGTGGATGTGCCATGCGCCGTGGTTGTTATTTTAACATCACATTGGACATTCATCGCATTGCATTATATTGCATTGACTTGACTTTCTAAGTACTTGGCCTTACTATGTGAGCAGTTGAGACTGAAATACATGCGATATTGATACTATCTATTTGAGTTATGGAAACATACTTCACTCATGTGTTACATGAGTTATATCTGCATAAGAGATTGTTAGATTGGGCTATTCTGCGTGCAAGTTATAGTTATGGAGGTTCGGATGGTGTGTCAGGAGTACTTGTTGTATTTAGCTTTATATGTATTTATTGTATTACTTGCTGAGTACCATGTTGTTTGGTACTCACCCATGATATCTACACCTGTGTAGGTTCTGAGCCCGGATAGAGATCCAGATTTCTCCTTTCTTCATCCGCGGCTTTTGGAGTTACTTGAGAGGTAGCTGTTGCTAGCAATCTCTCTTACTCCTTTTCATGGTTTATTCCATTTGAGAGACGATTGCATTTTAGAGACTTATATTTATTTCATCTCTACTATAATAGAGACTTGTACATGTGACAACCAATCCTTTGGGGTGTTATAGATGATTAAGTCTTTTATATTTTTCTATTTATCTATCTATTTCTATTGTTTTAGCTTCATTTTTGCTTTATTTAGATTTTGGGCTGAATTGTCTCAATATATTAAAATAAGTGTGATCACACTCGAATTCGTATGGTGACAAAATGGTATCAGAGCCTCAGGTTCATAGGTCTCACGTGTACAAGCCAAGGCTAAGTAGAGTCTCGAGAATTAGTATGGAGATATTTTTGCTTATCTTTGAGAGGTTATGTATAAGACCCCAAAAGTAGAAAAGTCAAAATAAAAGAAAATTCCAAGAAAAGGGACTATTCCAGAGTTTACGACTTGGCCTACAAGTCGTAGGTACTCCTACAGGTCATAGAAGTGGCTCATAGGAATGATATTGGGGATGGAAAATTGAATAAGTTTGGAATGGAGTTTATCAGTCAAGTTGACGACTCGTAGGAATGGTGACGACTCATAGAGTGAGTCGTAGAGTTGATCTTTCATTTTATAAAATTGAAACGCCTCAGTACTTTCAAAATGACTCAATAGGATGAGTTGTAGGATGAGTTACGAGTCGTAGAATGGACTCGTAGAATTGGATTCTGAATTCTAAATTTTGACTAAGTGAAGGGGGATATTGATGAGTCATTTGTAAGACTCTTAGGAGAGTCGATGACTTGTAAGGACGACTTGTAAGGACCAAGTTTCATTATAATAGCCTTTAATTTTTGAACACTACTTTTACAACTCATGTTAACGACCCATAGACTAAATGACGAGTCATAGAAGCCATCCATAATGTCGTAAAGGGGTGATACTTAATTTTGCATAGATTTTAAGATCAATTATTAAGTGTGGGAATAGATTTGGAGACGTTTTAAGGTCACAAGAATCCTCTAGCACAAAGTCGAGTTCAAAAGCATCCTTACCGATTGGGTTTTGGTGAAAGATTTTACTTGGGTAAATTTTAAATAATCATATATCCTAGAATATAAGAAATGAGGTGGCCCATTTACTATTCAATTAAATGTCTTTGAATACTCTTTCCAACGCAATCAATTTTGTCTCATTTGGAGTTCCAACGAAAATGTTATGACCATTTTACTAAAAACTATCAAGTTATGACCCGTAGGAAATATTACGAACTAGAGTTATGACCCGTGGAAACAAGTGACGAGCCATAGAAATAGTTATAACCCATGAATATTGGTCGTAAAAAAAATTAGAGGCTTATTTTTTCAACCTTTTTTCAAGGTTTGACAGGACGAAAGGGGTCTACGACCCATATTGTTTTTGATGACCCGTATGGCTTCTTCATAGGGTCCTACAAATAGATTTTTATAAGGGGTTTTTTGGTCTTTTCCCTATAAGTTCCTAAATGTATTTGGACATTTTTCGGAATAGGTTCTCAACTATTGACTACCCCAAATATTCCTAAACTCTCATTCTTTTATTAACTTTCAAAAATCACAAGTCTTCTCTCAAAAGGGCTCCTCTCAAAGGTCTTCTCCCACACTCAAGCTAGGGTCTCAAACTCAACAAGGTTTCTCTTTAATTTCTTAGTAGATTCAATCAAGGTATGTTTGGATTGAATTATGGGTTCCTGTCACCCATGAAGTTCCAAGGTTTTCTCAAAGTTTCTTTCAATTTCAATTGATTAAGAACCCTAGTTTTAATGAATTGCAATAGCCTGATTTAATTCCATTTTTAGATGTTATCAATGATAATTAAATGCATGTTTTTATGTGAATTGCATGATTTTATTTCGAATTATGAATGCCCATGCATGAAGCTATTTTCAAGTTTAGATTATGAATTTAAAGATGATTTTCATGAATTGATTACGAGTTCAATGATCTTCAAGTGAAGGTTTTATGATTTAAAGTTGATATTATGATTTTTATGGTGAAAGTTATAATGATGATCAAATTCAAGATCAAAAAAGTTATTATGGTGTGATAAGTCCATCTATCATGTATGCATGTTTTACCCCAAGTTGCAAGTATAAGCTATGATATTGAGTTCCAAGTTATATTTAACAAAAGTTTTATGAATGTTTGACAAAGTCTAAAAATGAGTTTAAAGGTGCTTTAGCAAAGAAGTTTTGTGAATGATACCCATAGAAAGATCCCATTATCCCATAACTACATGCCACTGTGGGATAAAAGATCACCCGTAAAAGAGGCTTGATTCCTTAGAGGATCACCCATAGAAGAGGCTTGATTCCTTAGAGAGTCATCCATAGTTGAGGCTCGATGCTTCATGTAGCTTAGTGGATCCACTTAGGCATATAGGAGTTTATCTTGGAAATTAATCTCCCTCTTTCCTCTGATGTATGGGTAAATATTGGGACTCTATGTTATATCTCACAAGGTTTATGTTAGTTAACGATCGCTCTCACTAAGTTGCAAGGTCCTTCTCTAGACGTTTAAGGTATTTCTTACTATGACTATTAATATCTTTCACATGTCCATGATCTCTTATAAGGTTAAAGGTCCTACCTCACAAGTTATATGACATGAAGTAATTTTTACTATAATGTTTATGATGCATTGACCACAAGTTCTTCATATGATTTCAAATAATTTTCAAGCCTTATTTCATGCTTTTCCTTACATTAGTCATTCATCCTATATTCATATTTTTTATGCCTTATTTCATTATTCATGCATATCTCATATACTAACGAATATTTTGCCTACATTATCTTATATTATAGGGACGGACGACACTCGCGATTACCCCAATCATGGCTAGAGTTTGCTTAGAGTTCTAAGAGTTGGTGAGTCCTCATTCTTCCGAGTTCAAGCTTTATTTCATGTTTCTTTTGCCTAGATATTTCTTTTATTGCTAGGGTCAGCTAAGACCTTATCCTAATCCCCCATTGAAGGTTAAACTAAAGACATATTTAGACGGTGTATTGGTGTAATCCGGTTTGGATGTTTATAGAGTTGGGCTTTCCTAAGTCCCTTACCCCACATATAATTACTTCTGTTTATCTTTATACTATTCTTTATCTTATCCATGAAATGAATGCTAAGATAGCTTATGGTTGGGGCCCCTCACATCCCAATCATTGTGTTATGACTAGGCCCTAAGTCGGTTCATCACATACTTGGTATTAGAGCACAAGGTTCAAGTGTCCTAGGGTTTCTAACATGCCACATTAAGTAGAGTCTTATTCATCGGTATGGAGTACAGTATATCCATGGATAGGAGGCTATTAAACATTTTAGGAAAGGTCCCACTTCTTTCATGATCTATGTCATATTGTAGAGTGGTTAAGTCTTTTCCCTCTAATGCTTAGTCTTTGCAATTTTCAGAATATACCTCCATAAAGATACCTCTTCAGAAGAAACATGGTTGAAGAGGAGCAACAAGCTCCAAATGACCCTATGAATGATCAAGTTTCCAATGACGAGTTCCGATCTGCCTTTCAAGTACTTATTCAAGCCATTACGGGTCAAGTAAATTGTCAGGTGGTTGCTCCCGTTAATCCGAATGTTAGTATGGCGGCAACAAGAGTTTGTGATTTCATGAAGATGAATGCTCCTGAGTTTTGGGGTTCTAAAGTTGCTGAGGATCCCCAAGAGTTTGTTGAGGGTATCCATAAGATTTTTGAGATCACAGGGATTATCCTGGTTGAAAGGGAGGAGTTGGCTATGTACCAATTTAGGGGTGTTGCACAAATTTGGTTTGATCAATCAAAAAGTGAAGGCCTAGAGAAGCAGAGCCCGTGAATTGGGATGAGTTCAAAGGGGTGTTCCTTGATTGCTTTTTCCCATTGGAGTTGAGGGAGGCCAAAATACAAGAGTTCATCAACCTCAATCAAAGAAATATGAGTGTGATGTAGTATGCCCTCAAGTTCACCCAATTTTCCAAGTATGCCCCATTTATGGTTGCTAACCCTAGGACTAGGATGAGCAAGTTTATTTCTGGAGTTTCAAACTTGGTGTCCAAAGAGTGTAAGACGGCGATTCTAGTAAGGGAGATGGATATCTCTCGACTAATGACATATGCGGAAAAAATAGAAGATGAGAAGTTAAGGGAGAAATCTAGGGACTCTAAGAAGGCAGAACCAATAGTGGTCAATGTTTTTGTTAATGCCCCGGCGTCTAGGGCTAACAAGAAAGGACGTCCTTTTCCTCCTTATGAAATGTGTGGTAGGACTCACCAAGGAGAATGCATGTCAGGTAAGAAAAGTTGATACAAGTATGGTGATACAGGGCATAAGATAAGGGATTGCCCGGTGGCTACTAGAAGAGGAAAGGAGATGGCACCGGCTGCTTCATTCGGCATGTTATGAGTTTTCTTTTATTATGATAATGCTAGGTATGGATTAGTTTTGTATTCATTATGCCATGATTAATTTTATAACCCGAGTGTTTGAGTTTTCATACTAGTTAAAGTGTTAGTTTCACATGTCTATCCTTACAAATTCTCGAGTTCAAGTTAATCTCATGTCTTTTCAGATGTGTGCATGTTCATGAATTTGATTTTAAAGGTCATGTTTTATGATAAATTTGAAGTTCCCAAGGTTTTCCATTTTTATTTGTTAGTGTATTTCATGTTGGGTTGGTAGTCCTCTTTCTGTGTCCTTTTTATGCCAGTCGAATCTCATTCGAGGAAGAATGCTCCCAAGTGGGAGATATTGTATGACCTTGAAATTAGAAAAATCGAAACAGAAGAAAATTCCAATAAAATGGATTATCCCAGGGTTTATGACTTGGCCTATGAGTCGTAGGGACTCCTATGGGTCATAGAAGTGGCTCGTAGGAATGATATTGGGGTTGGAAAATCGACTAAGTTTGGATTAGAGTTTACGAGTCAAGTTGATGACTCTTAGGAATGGTGATGACTCGTAGAGCGAACATAGAATTGATCTTTGATTTTGTAAAATTGATAAGCCTCAGTACTTTTGAAATGAATCAACAAGACGAGTTGTAGAATGGACTCGTAGAATTGGATCCTGGATTCTAAATTTTGACTAAGTGAAGGGGAGAAATTGATGAGTCATTTGTACACTCATAGTAGATTCGATGACTCATAAGGAATAGCTGTAAGGACCAAGTTTAATTACAATAGCCTTTGATTTTGGAGCACTACTTTAATGACTCATGTTAACGACCCATAGACCAAATGATGAGTCGTAGAAGCCATCCGTAGTGTCGTAAAGGGGTGATTATTAATTGTGCATAGATTTTAAGATCAATTATTAAGTGTGGAAATATATTTGGAGATGTTTTAAGGTCACAAGAATCCTTTAGCACAAAGTCGAGTTCAAAAGCTTTCTTATCGATTGGGTTTTGGTGAAAGATTTTACTTGGGTAAATTTTAAATAATCATATATCATAGAATATAAGGAATGAGGTGGCCCATTACCTATCCAATTAAATATCTTTGAATACTCTTTCCAATGCAACCAATTTTGTCTCATTTGGAGTTCCGATGAAAATGTTATGACCGTTTTACTAAAAACTATCAAGTTACGACCCGTAGGAAATATTACGACCTAGAGTTATGAACTGTGGAAACAAGTGATGAGCTATAGAAATAGTTACAACCCATAAATATTGGTCGTAATAAAAATCAGAGGCTCATTTTTTCAGCCTTTTTTTCAAGGTTTGACAGGACGAAAGGGGTCTACGACCCGTATTGTTTTCGATGACCCGTACGGATGCTTCATAGGGTCCAATTAATAGATTTTTATAAGGGGTTGTTTGGTCTTTTCCCTATAAGTTCCTTAATGTATTTGGACATTTTTCAAACTAGGTTCTCAACTATTGACTACCCTAAGTATTGCTAAACTCTCATTCCTTTATTAACTTTCAAAAATCACAAGTCTTCTCTCCCAAAGGATCCTCTCAAAGGTCTTCTCCCACACTCAAGTTAGGGTCTCAAACTCAACAAGGTTTCTCTTCAATTTATTAGTTGATTCAATCAAGGTATGTTTGGATTGAATCATGGATTCCTTTCACCCATGAAGTTCCAAGGTTTTCTCAAAGTTTCTTTCAATTTCAATTGATTATGAACCCTAGTTTTGATGAATTGTATTGGCATGATTTAATTCCATTTTTAAATATTATCATCATTATATGCATGTTTTCCAATGAATTGCATGATTTTAAGTCGAATTATGAATGCCCATGCATGAAGCTATTTCCAAGTTTAGATTATGAATTTAAAGATGATTTTCATGAATTGATTACGAGTTCAATGATCTTCAAGTGTAGTTTCATGATTTAAAGTTGATATTATGATTTTTATGATGAAAGTTATAATGATGATCAAATTTAAGATCAAAGAAGTTATTATGGTGTGATAAGTCCATCTATCATGTATGCATATTTTACCCCAAGTTGCAAGTATAAGCTATGATCTTGAGTTTTAAGGTATATTCAACGAAATCTTTATGAATGTTTGACAAGGTCTAAAAATGAGTTTAAAGGTGCTTTAGCAAAGAAGTTTTGTGAATGATAATTCTATAATGTTCAAGCAAGTTAATGATAGGGTGAGTTAAGGCTCTGAAGATATTTTATGAATAAAGATATGTGATGATGAAATGAGATAAAGTTAAGGACCTATTCTATGATTATGTTCTTATAAAGAGTGGATGGTTAGTAGATATGGCCCCTCCCACATGATGATTGAGTTTGTGTTTTATGGATTGTCTATTCTAGTGAGAGTTTACCTAGCACCGAGTGGACCTTGGGATAGGCATTCCCTCATGTAGCAAAGGCAAGAGACCCGTAGAAAGATACCATTGTCCCATAACTACTTGCCACTGTAGGATAAAGGATCACCCATAAAAGAGGCTTGATTCCTTAGAGGATCACCCGTAGAAGAGGGTTGATTCCTTAAAGGGTCGCCCGTAGTTGAGGCTCGATGCTTCATGTACCTTAGTGGATCCACTTAAGCATATAGGATTCTTCCATGGCAAGTAGTCTCCCCCTTTCCTCTGATGTATGGGTAAACATTGGGACTCCATGTTATAGCTCACATGGTTTATGTCAATTAACGATCGCTCTCACTAAGTTACAAGGTCCTTCTCTCGACATTTAAGGTATTTATTACTATAAATACTAATATCTTTTACATGTCCATGATCTCTTATAAGGTTAAAGTTCCTATCTCAAAAGTTATATGATATGAAGTAAGCTTTACTATGATGTTTATGATGCATTGACCACAAGTTCTTCATATGATTTCAAATGATTTTCAAGTCTTATTTCATGTTTTTCCTTACATTGGTCTTGCGTACTATATTCATATTGTTTATGACTTATTTAATTATTCAAACATATCTCACATACTTAGTACATTCAAATGTACTAACGCATATTTTTTCTACATTGTCACATAATATAGGGACGGACGACACTCGCGATTCCCCGATCGTGGCTAGAGTTTGCTTTAGAGTTTTAAGAGTTGGTGTGTACTCATTCTACCTAGGACAAGCTTTATTTCATGTTTCTTTTGCCTAGATATTTCTTTTAATTCTAGGGTCATCTAGAAGCTTATCCTAAGCCCCCGTCGAAGGTTAAACTAAAGGCATGTTTAGACGATGTATTGGTGTAGTCTGGTTTGGATGTTTATAGAGATGGGCTTTCCTAAGTCTCTTACCTCACTTATGATTACTTCCACTTATCTTTATATTGTTCTTTATCTTATGTATGCAATAAATGCTAAGATGTCTTATGGTTGGGGTACCTCGCATCCCAATCATCATATTATGACTAGGTCCTAGGTCGAGTCGTGACAAACTTGGTATCAGAGCATAAGATTTAAGTTTCATTAGGTATCTAACATGCCGTGGTAAGTAGAGTCTTACTCATCAGTGTGTAGTGCACCACATCCATGGATAGGAGGCTATGAAACATTTTAGGAAAGGTCTCACTTCTTTCATGATCTATGTCGTGTGGTAGAGTGGTTAAGTCTTTTCTCTCAGACGCTTGTTCTTTGCAATTTTTAGATTATGCCTCCACCAAGATACCCCATTAAAAGGAACGTGGTTGAAGAAAAGCAACAAACTCTGAATAACCCTATGAATGATCAAGTTTCTAATGTCAAGTTTCTAGCTACCTTCTAAGTACTTGCTCAAGAAGTTACGGCTCAAGTAAACCATCAGGTGGTTGCTCTCATTAATCGAATATTAGTATGGCGGTAATAAGAGTTCGTGATTTCATAAGGATAAATCCTCTAGAGCTTTGGGGTTTTAAAGTTGATGAGGATACCCAAGAGTTTATTAAAGGTATCCATAATATTATTGAGATCATGGGGATTAGCCTTCTTGAAAGGGCGGAGTTGGCTACGTACCAATTGACGGGTATTGCACAAATTTGGTTTGATCAATTGAAAAGTGTGAGGCCTAGAAAGGCGGAGCCTGTTACTTGGGATGAGTTCAAAGGGGTGTTCCTTGATCTCTTTTTCCCATTGGAGTTGATGGAGGCCAAGATACAAGAGTTCATCAACCTCAAGCAAGGGAATATGAGTGTGAGGGAGTATGCCCTTAAGTTCACCCAATTGTCCAAGTATGCCCCATTTATGGTTGCCGACCCTAGGGCTAGGATGATCAAGTTTATTTCTAGAGTTACGAACTTGGTGTCCAAAGAGTGTAAGATGGCGATGCTTGTAAGGGAGATGGACATATCCCGACTAATGATATATGCAGAACAAATAGAAGATGAGAAGTTAAGGAAGCAATTTAGGGACTCCAAGAGGGTACGAACCAATAATGGTCAATCTTTTGTTGATGCCCCGGCGTCTAGGGCTAACAATAAAAGATGTCTTTTGCCCCTTTGTGAAATATTTGATAAGACTCACCAAAGAGAATGCATGGCTGGTAAAAAAGGTTTCTACAAGTATGGTTATATAGGGAATATGATGAGAGATTGCTCGGTAGCTACTAGAAGAGGAAGGGAGATGGCTCGGGCTGCTTTATTCCATATGTTACATGTTTCCTTTGATTATGATAATGCTTGGTATGGATTAGTTTTGTATTCATTATGCCATGATTAATTTGATAACTCGAGTGTTTGAGTTTCCATGCTAGTTGAAGTGTTAGCTTCCAATGTCTATCCTGACAAATTCCCAAGTTGTAGTTAATCTCATGTCTTTTCGTATGTGTGCATGTTTATGAAGCTGCTTTTGAAGGTCATGTTTTATGATGAATTTGAAGTTCCCAAGGTTTGTGCATTTTAATTTGTTGGTGTATTTCATGTTGAGTTGCTAGTCCTCTTTTTGCGTCCTTTCTATGCCAGTCGAATCTCATTCGAAGATGAATGTTCCAAAGGGGGAGATATTGTAAGACCCCAAAAGTAGAAAAGTCGAAATGAAAGAAAATTCCAAGAAAAGGGTCTGTCCTAGAGTTTACGACTTGGCCTACGAGTCGTACGGACTCCTACGGATCATAGAAGTGGCTCGTAGGAATGATATTGGGGTTGGAAAATCGACTAAGTTTGGATTGGAGTTTACGAGTCAAGTTGACAACTTTTAGAAATGGTGACGACTCGTAGATTGAATTGTAGATTTGATCTTTGATTTTGTAAAATTAACAAGCCTCAGTACTTTCGAAAAAACTCAACAGGATGAGTCGTAGGATGAGTTATGAGTCGTAGAATGGACTTGTAGAATTGGGTCCTGAATTCTAAATTTTGACTAAGTAAAGGGGGAAATTGACGAGTCATTTGTACGACTCATAAGGAAGAGTTGTAAGGACCAAGTTTCATTACAATAGCCTTTGATTTTGGAGCACTACTTTGACAACACATGTTAACGACCCATAGACCAAATGACGAGTAGAAGAAGCCATTCATAGTGTCGTAAAGGTGTGATTCTTAATTGTGAATATATTTTAAGATCAATTACTAAGTTTGGGAATATATTTAGAGATGTTTTAAGGTCACAAGAATCCTCCAGCACAAAGTCGAGTTGAAAGCTTTCTTATCGATTTAGTTTTGGTGAAAGATTTTACTTGGTTCACCTTCAAACAATTATATCTCCTAGAATATATGGAATGAGGTGGACCATTACCTGTCCAATTAAATTTCTTTGAATCTTCTTTCCAACGCAACCAATTTTGTCTCATTTGGAGTTCGGATAAAAATATTATGACCGTTTTACTAAAAACTATCAAGTTACGACCCGTAAGAAATATTATGACCTTGAGTTACGACCCGTGGAAACAAGTTACGAGCCATAGAAATAGTTACAACCCGTAAATATTACCATATTGTTTTCGAGACCTGTATAGCTTCTTCATAAGGTCCTACGTATAGATTTTTATAAAGGATTATTTGGTTTATTCCCTATAAGTTCCTTAATGTATTTGGACATTTTTGGGACTAGGTTCTCAACTATTGACTACCCTAAGTATTCCTAAACTCTCATTCTTTTATTAACTTTCAAAAATCACAAGACTTCTCTCCCAAGGGCTCCTCTCAAAGATCTTCTCCCACACTCAAGGTAGGGTCTCAAACTCAACAAGGTTTCCTTCAATTTATTAGTGGATTCAACCAAGGTATGTTTGGATTGAATCATGGGTTCCTTTCACCTATGAAGTTCTAAGGTTTTCTCAAAGTTTCTTTCAATTTCAATTGATTATGAACCCTAGTTTTGATGAATTGCATTGGCATGATTTAATTATATTTTTAAATGTTATCACTGATCATTATATGCATGTTTTCCAATGAATTGCATGATTTTAAGTCGAATTATGAATGCCCGTGCATGAAGCTATTTCCAAGTTTAGATTATGAATTTAAAGATGATTTTCATGAATTGATTACGAGTTCAATGATCTTCAAGTGAAGTTTCATGATTTAAAGTTGATATTATGATTTTTATGATGAAAGTTATAATGATGATCAAATTTAAGATCAAAAAAGTTATTATGGAGTGATAAGTCCATCTATCATGTATGCATATTTTACCCCAAGTTGCAAGTATAAGCTATGATCTTGAGTTTTAAGGTATATTCAACGAAATCTTTATGAATGTTTGACAAGGTCTAAAAATGAGTTTAAAGGTGATTTAGCAAAGAAGTTTTGTGAATGATAATTCTATAATGTTCAAGCAAGTTAATGATAGGGTGAGTTAAGGCTCTAAAGATGTTTTATGAATAAAGATATGTGATGATGAAATGAGATAAAGTTAAGGACCTATTCTATGATTATGTTCTTATAAAGAGTGGACGGTTAGTAGATATGGCCCCTCCCACATGATGATTGAGTTTGTGTTTTATGGATTGTCTATTCTATTTAGAGTTTACCTAGCACCGAGTGAACCTTGGGATAGGCATTCCCTCCTGTAGCAAAGGCAAGAGACCCGTAGAAAGATCTCATTATCCCATAACTACGTGCCATCATAGGATAAAGGATCACCCGTAAAAGAGGCTTGATTCCTTAGAGGACTACCCATAGAAGAGGTTTGATTCCTTAGAGGGTCGCCCGTAGTTGAGGCTCGATGCTTCATGTAGCTTAGTGGATCCACTTAGGCATATAGGAGTCTACCTTGGTAAGTAGTCTCCCCCTTTCTTATGATATATGGGTAAACATTGGGACTCCATATTATAGCTCATATGGTTTATGTCAATTAACGATCGCTCTCACTAAGTTACAAGGTCCTTCTCTCGACGTTTAAGGTATTTCTTACTATGACTACTAATATCTTCCACATGTCCATGATCTCTTATAAGGTTAAAGTTCCTATCTCACAAGTTATATGATATAAACTAAGTTTTACTATGATGTTTATGATGCATTGATCACAAGTTCTTCATATGATTTCAAATGATTTTCAAGTCTTATTTCATGTTTTTCCTTACATTGGTCATGCATCCTATATTCATATTGTTTATGCCTTATTTCATTCTTCATGCATATCTCACATACTTAGTATATTCAAATGTACTAACGCATTTTTTGCCTATATTGTCTCATAATATAAAGATGAATGAGCCTTGTGATTACCCTGATCGTGGCTAGAGTTTGCTTTAGAGTTCTAAGAATTGGTGAGTCCTCATTCTATCGAGGATAAGACTTTATTTCATATTTCTTTTGCCTAAACATTTTTTTTATTGCTAGGTTCAGATAGGATCTTATTCTAAGCCCCCATCGAAGGTTAAACTAAAGGCACATTTAGATGGTGTATTGGTGTAGTATGGTTTGGACGTTTATAGATTTGTCTTTTTCTTAGTCTCTTACCCCATTTATGATTACCTTCGCTTATCTTTATATTGTTCTTTACCTTATATATACAATGAATGCTAAGATGGCTTATGGTTGGGGTCCCTCGCATTCCAATCGATGTGTTACGACTAGGGCCTAGGTTGGGTCGCGACACTATGAATACTGTTATGAAACTTCCTTTATTCATTCTTTCTTATTATGCTGAGGTTTTATCGCTAGTGTTGAGTGTAGCGTGTTATTTTGGACGATGTCAAGGACTCGAGCTATAATTATGTGTAAAGAGAAAGTAGTCTTTGAGGCAGCTGTTGAGTTGGTAAATATCGTACCCGAGGAGTGGTACCTCCCGATGTCGTGCTAGAGAGTCCTCCCAGAGCCACATATTGAGGTTACTGAGGACCAAGTTCCTCCAGGACTCGCAGCACCATTGCTTCAAGAGACCTTATTGAGGATGGTAGGTATGTTGGAGAGTTTTACTCAAGGTGCTGCAGGCATGCCACAGGGTTCACAAACTAGAGATGGGGCACAAACCCCATAGCAGCATCAGGTCCCAATTGTCCAAGATCAGGTGGGTCAGCCACTCTTGGTTCCCATACCAACTGCTGGTGTGGAAGTTACTCCAAATATATTCATTACTATTACAGATTAGCAGTTTTATGAGAAATTTCAAAAAATGAAACCACCCCAATTTTAGGGTGGTAGGAGAGAGAAATCTTACGAGTTCTTAATACTGTGTCATAATATGTTGGAGGCAGTGAGTATGGTTAATGCACGGGGCATTTGATTTGTTGGACTTCAGCTTCGTGAGTCAAATAGAGAGTGGTGGAGGATGTTCATGCATTCCAGAATAGTTAGATCACCTTCAGTGGAGTGGGATGCTTTTGCTAGGGCATTCGAGGATCACTTTATCTCGTGGATCATACGCAAGGAGAGATGGTTAAGATTTTAGAGTTTGAATTAGGGTGGTATGTATGTTGCTGAGTATGATTCATGGTTCTGTTAGTAATCGAGGCATACTACGGTGTTGATCCAGATGAAGCAAAGAGGGTCCGCAGATTTATGAAGGGGTTGACTTTTTTTGTTTGATCATATGTGTTCATATCAGCCCGTGAGGGGGCTTCCTTCTAGTCGTTTGTGAGCATCTCCAAAGAGGCATAATTGATTGTTAGAGAGGAGTTTGGGGACCCCCAAGAGGGCCACTCTAGTGGTCAGTTCTCAGGCACCTCGTTAGGAGGTAGAGGGTCGCACAAAGCTGGTGGCTTGTTTTAGCGACAGAGACCTGTCCATGCTTCTAAGCCAGCAGTCAAGGGTTTCCACGTAGTTTGAGTGTCCTATAGTTCTAACAGAGGTATTTATGGTACTTTTTTGGGTTCGTCATATTAGGCTTTGACTTAGAGTCATTGCTACATCTGTGGGAATCCCGATCATCTCATGTGGAGGTCTCCTACTCAGGGCTGAGGTGGACCCCACCCTAGTCCATCAGCTCCAATAAAAGGACCAGCCCCAGCGACTAGAGGTCGAGGCAGATATCAGCCTAGTAAGGGTGGTCGTACTTTCAATCTAGGTGTTGGAAGTGCTATAGTTCCACAAGGAGGAGGCCGAGGTGTTATACAGGGCAGAGGTGGCAAGGGAGCACATTGTTATGTTTTTTAATGGAGGCTTGAGGCCAAGTCTTTCAATGTAGTTATCATAGGTATCGTCCTAGTTTGCCATCGACCTGTATCCGTGTTATTTTTATCCTGGGTCTACTTTCTTCTATGTGTCTACCTATTTTGCATTTAGATTTGATTTGACTTGTAATTGCATACCCGTGCCTGTTCATGTTTTTACACCCATAGGTGAGCCCTTATTGGTGGATCGAGTGTATTAATCCTGTCTTATTTCTTTATTCTAGTATGATGCTTGGGTACACATGATTATTATAGGATAATAGACTTTGATGTGATATTGGGTATGGATTGTCTTTCTCCTTATCGTGATATTCTCAATTGTTGTGCCAAAACTGTGACTCTAGCGATACCTGGTGTATCGAGGATCGAGTAAAGAGGAACTAGTAGTTCTTATCCTAGTAAGGTCATATCCTATCTACGTGCTCAAACATTGATTGACAGGGGGTATATGTCATATTTGTCCTTTATTTGAGATACTAGCATCGAGTCACCTCCTATGGAGTCTATCCCCGAGGTTAAGGAGTTTGTCAATGTGTTCCCTACGGATCTTCTGGGAGTTCCTCTGGATAGGTATATTGACTTTTCCATTGACTTGGATTCGGGCATTAAGCCTATTTCTATTGCACCTTATCGTATGGCTTCGGCAGAGTTGAAGAAGTTGAAGGACTAATTGCGGGATTTGTTAAGTAAGGGATTTATTTACCCTAGTTTTTTTACCTTGGGGTGCACCGATTTTGTTAGTGAAGAAGGATGGATCTAAGAGGATGTGCATCGATTATAAACAGTTTAACAAGGTGACAGTCAAGAACAAATATCCTCTTTCTCGCATTGATGACTTATTTGATCAGCTTCAGGGAGCTTTATTCTCTAATGTTGACTTGAGATCTGGCTACCATCAGTTGAGGATTAGGCCATTGGATATTCCTAAGATAGCTTTTCGAACCCATTATGGTCATTATGAGTTTCTGGTTATGTCTTTTGGGCTTACTAACACCACTGCAGAGTTCATGGAGTTGATGAATGAGGTGTTTCATCCATATTTAGACTCTTTTATGATTTTTTTCATTGATGACATCTTGGTGTACTCCAAGAAAGAGGAGGATCATGCTTGTCATTTGAGATCGATGCTTCAGAATTTGAGAGAACAAAAGTTATACATAAAGTTCTCCAAATGTGAGTTTTGGCTTGATTCTTTGGCATTCTTAGGACACATGGTGTCCAAGGAGGATATTAGGGTGGATCCGGCCAAGATTGAGGCATTTAGAGGTTAAACCAGGCCTATTTCACCTATCGAGATTTAGAGTTTTGTGGGTTTGATTGGGTATTACAGTCTCTTTGTGCAGGGATTCTCTACCATTGTGGCTTTATTAACTAGGCTAACTCGAAAGGTAGTAGATTTCCATTGGTCCGATGAGTTTGAGGCGAGCTTTCAAAAGCTCAAGACCTTATTGACTTCAACTCTTATTTTTACCTTACCTGAAGAGGGTATGGACTTCACCATATATTATGATACTTTCGGTGTAGGTTTAGGTGGAGTCTTAATGCAGAAAGGGAAGGTGGTTTCCTATGCTTCTAGATAGTTGAAGCCTCATGAGAAGAACTACCTGACCCATAACTTGGAATTAGTGGTAGTGGTGTTTCTGTTGAATCCATGGTGTCATTATTTGTATAGTGTGCACTGTGAGGTATTCACCGATCATCAGAGTCTGCAGTACATCTTCAGCCAGAGAGACCTGAACTTGAGACAGCGCAACTAGTTGAGCTACTGAAGAACTACGACATTACTATCTTAAATCACTTGGGGAACGCTAATGTGGTGGCCGATGCTTTGAGTAGGAAGGCTCCTAGTATGGGGAATCTCGTAGCAATTAGTATTGACATGAAGCCCCTGGCTAGGGATGTTCATAGGTTAGCCAACAACCTCATCTAGCTGTAGGTTTCTAAGGAGAGTGGGGGATTTATTGATTTTATTGAGGCTCGTTCTTTATTAGTTGAGCAGATTAAGGAAAGTCAGTTTGATAATGTGAAGTTGTGTCTTATTCGAGACAAGGTGTTGAGGGGTGAAGCCAAGAAGGCTAAACTTGATTCAGATGGTGTCTTGATGATTGAAGGTAGGATTTGTGTGCCTAAGATGGGTGATTTGATCAAGTTGATTCTAGAAGAGGCTCATAGTTCCAGATATTCTATTCACCCGGGTGCAGCAAAGATGTACCATGATCTTAGCCAACACTATTAGTGGTGTAGGATGAATAAGGATATAGCTAAGTTTGTATCCAAGTGTTTGACCTATCAACAGATCAAGTGTGAGCACCAGCGGCCTAGGGATACGAGTCAGAGGATACCCATTTCTACTTGAAAGTAGGAGTGGATCACCATGGACTTTATTGTGGGTTTACCTCCCAGCGTGGTGGTTATGATTCTACATGGGTGGTTGTGAAAGACTGACCAAGTCTTTTCTTTTCATTCTAGTTCGGGTGAAGTACATAGTGGAGAAACTAGCTGAGTTGTATATCAGTTAGATCGTTCAGTTTCATGGTGTCTCGGTATCCATCATTTCAGATCAGGGTTCATATCTTACTTTACACTTTTGGTAGGCATTACAGCATGGTTTGGGTACTAGGCTTGATATGAGTACAGCTTTTCATCCACAGACTGATGGTCAGTCCGAGCAGATAATTTAGGTGTTGAAGGATAAGTTACGAGCCTGTGTTATTGATTTTGGTGCTAGGTGGGATGGGGAATATGTTCTCAAAAAATCTTACTCCAATCTGACCTAGCTAGCAAGCGATCCCAGTTCGTGACAGACAATATTTGCCCTTAGCGGAGTTTGCTTACTACAACAATTATCACTCCAGCATTTAGATGGCCATATTCGAGGCATTATATGTTAGGAGAGACCGATCTCCTATTAGATAGTTTGATTCAACTAAGATAGACTCTTTAGAAACGGACTTGCTTAGAGATTCCATGGAGCATGTTCGCATGATTCAGGGTAGGCTTTTGACAGCCAAGAGTAGGCAAAAGAGCTATGTAGACTGGACAGTTCATCCATTGGAGTTCATGGAGGGTGATCACGTTAGCCTTCGAGTGTTGCCCATGTAGGGGTAATATGGTTCGGGAAGAAGGGCAAGCTTAGCCCTCAATTCATTAGCACATTTGAGATTTTGGGGCGACTTGCCACCTAGTTTTTCAGTTGTGCATCTGGTGTTTCATGTATCCATGCTCCGGAAGCATGTTCCAGACGACTCTCATGTGACCTTTCTTCATCACTTCTGCATGCTTAATGAGTTGCGATCATGAAGGGTTATAAATCCCCGAATAGTAGTTAATTCCCAAAGACGGGAAATAAGCCATTTTCACATTGTTTGGACATTGGGAGCTCAGAGAAAGGCGATTTGAACAAGAATATTCTTGGAAATTCATTGGGTAAGTATTTTTGACTTAAATCCTTTAATACCCAACTATTATTTCGTGATTTGAACCTTGAATTCATGGTTTTGGGACTTCAATTTTGGGGGATTTTACTTGAACCAAGATTTATACAAAATTAGAGTTTGTGAATTAGTTTCAACCCCATTTTAAAAATAGTTTTTGACAATAGATTCCTAATACTTTAAGGAACATTTTCATATAAAAAATTTCAGATTTGGACTTCATTTTCGGAATTGGGTTTTTGGGTCGGTTTCAGCTCGGATTTCAAAAACTATGAACTGGGTATCATTAGTTCCATAATTTAATTGAGAATTCATATTTGATTAGATTCGGAGAGTCAACAGAAGGTAAAAGTTCAAGTTCTAGAGTAGTCGAGGGCGATATAGAGGCAACTGAAACTTTAAACCTTCGTAGGCTTTGTAAAATGTGTATTCTTGTTACGTGCTATGTGATTTGATTGAATTTGGTATTGGATTGATCATGAACCATGAAAATACTTAAGATTGATTATTCAGAGTTATAAAAAGGGAATTAATCCAATGAATCGAGCTATTTGAATTTATCAACTAGTCGTGAACATTAATTATGATACTTGCGATACGAATTGCATATTGTATTGGACTTCATTTCATTTCCATTGATTGCATGAATATTCTCATATGCATTTGGGTTGAAACATATCATTGAGGTCAAAATGGATGTTTACGCCGATGTGAAATGGTTCCGGTTAAGTGATAATGAAAGAGGAAAATAAAAAGAATTTAAGGTACGTGTCACGCATCGTGGTTGCTACATTATTGCATCGAGGGACGTGTCATGCACCATGGTTATTATATTATTGTATCTAGGGACTTTCATACATTGAGGTTTTTATATTTTTGCATACGTGGGACGTGTCATGCGCTGTGGTTGTTATTTTATCATCACATTGGGCATTCATCGCATTGCATTGTATTACATTGACTTGACTATCTGAGTACTTGCCCTTACTATGTGAGCAGTTGAGATTGAAATACGTACGACATTAATACTATATATTTGAGTTGTATAACATATTTGACTTACGTGTTACATGAGCTATATTTGCATATAGAGACTGTTAGATTGGGTTGTTTTACGTACAGGTTGTAGTTATGGAGGTTCGGATGGTATGTCAGAAGTATTTGTTTTATTTAGCTTTAAATGTGTTTATAGTATTACTTAGTGAGTACTGTGTTGTTTGGTACTCACCCTTGTTGTAGGTCTTAGCTCAGACAGTGATCCAGATTTCTCCTTTCTTCATCCACGGCTTTTAGAGTTACTTGAGAGGTAGTTATTGACGCCGGCAATCTCGCTCGCTTATTTTTCATCTTTGTTCCATTTGAGAGACAATTGTACATATTTTAGACTTATATTTATTTCATTTCTACTGTAACAGAGGCTTGTACATGTGATAACTAATCATTTGGGGTGTTATAGATGATTACGTCTTCCACATTTTTGTATTTATCTATCTATTTCTACTGTTTCCACTTAATTTCCTCTTTATATGGAATTTGAGTTGACTTGTCTCAGTGGGTTAAGATGAGTGTCATCAAACCCGGATTTGGATCGTGACACTATGATAGTTTAATGCTTATCTCATATAAGAGGACTCTTGAATCAATTCCCAAGTTTGCGTTAGATCGATCAACCAAATCTTTTGAAAAAATCAAGATAGTACTAAACGGATGGAAATGTCAACTAATTAATTATTTAATAAAATTCATGTAACACCCCCAAAAATTTTCACTAAGATTCGGACCATTCTTCGCGTACGTATAGGATCGTACTAGACAATTGTAAAGTGCATGCATGAGTTAGGACCAATTCCTAAGGAATTGGAGAGTGTTGGATGTGATTTGGGGTCATGAGGGACCCCTAGAACCAAGCCAAGTCCAAAGAACTCGTCTTGGCTAAGTTTCCGAATGAGTTTGTATAAGGGTCGACTTCTAATGACCTTATCTTTTTGAATATAACGAACTGGGTGGCCCATGACCTATTAAATTAAAGATCTTTGAGTCTTCTTTCCAACTCCACTAAGATTGCATTTTTTGGAGTTTGGAGTCAAAAGTTATGACTATCTTACGACGGACTAGTGTTGTAGGAAATTTCAGGCCTGGACCATAACTGGGAAAAAACTGGGCTTGGCGCCGCAGTGGCGCGACGCGACACTATAGCTCTAGGAACAAGCCTCAGTAGTTTGGTCCTTGGTGCGATGCGCCACTATTAGATGTGCAGAGTTTTTAAGCCCATTTTCCAGAACCCAAAAAATTTAGGCTTGGCACTGCAAGGGCGCGACGCGCCACTATAGCGCCAGGAACAAGCCTCGGTAGTTTGGCCCTTGGTGCGATGCTCCACTATTAGATGTACAGGGTTCTGAGCCTATTTTGACTTGGCGCTGAAGTGGCGCGGCGTGCCACTATAGCGCCAGGAGGATTTTAGCCCATTTTTCCAGATTTTTGAGGAAGGGCAAATTGGACATTTTCTCTAATTATATATACACTGACTTGGTCATGTTTTGGACCATTTTTTTCAGTCTATTGCCTCTCCAAAAATCCCTAATCCTCATCCTCTCTTCCTCAATCCATCTCCAACAAGAATTGCCTTTAAAAATTTTAAGGATTCAAGCCTTCCATTGAAGACCTAACATCGAGGTTCCTTAAACATCTTCACCAACGTATGTAAGGCTACTCAAAGCATGGGTTGAGTCCACCCATGTGCCCTACACCTTCTTTGAGATTAAATGTTCATAAGAATGGAGTTTCTTGATAGGCTTATGTCCAAATGGGTCTTTTTCATGTATTAACCTAATTTGTTTATTATGTTGATGTTGTGGAGTTAAGAAAGTGGTGTTCTACATGTTGGTATGAGTTGATTGATATGAGTGGTTAAACATATTTTGTTGATTTTCTTAACTATGTTGATTACTTTAAATATGTTAATTTTCTTAAATATGTTGATTACCCTAAATTGTTGATTTAGAACCTTAGAGTCTTGATGAGTCCTGGAAAGATTTGCTAAATGAATAGAGAAATGATTGGATAGGATTGTATGATGTTATAAATGTATTTTTAAATTACACTTGAAAAATACGATTGAGATTGATCGAATAGTATGATTGGAAGAGGTTTGATTGTGATAGAATTGATGATTTGACAAGAATCCAAATGAGACTTGTCGATATGATTTGATTGAGTTGATTAGATGGAGTTTTATGAGCATTGAGTCTTGGGAGGAGTATCGAGCACCGAATTGGGTAAGAGTAAGTAATAACTCAAATTCAATAACTACGTCGCCAAACATAGGAGGGGATTAAACCGTTAAAGTCGGATGCTTCCCAAATTATTGTCCTGACATGATAGCACTTGGTTGGATATGGATCCATGATTGGTTGATTCGTTCATACCCTAGCAAGGTATGAACGGACGTGGCAACAACGTCGGTTTATTGTACTGTCACTGTCTCATAAGTGATGGTTGTCGGATAAGAGAAACTCCCATGTAGGTCTTGATAGTACTCTGAGTCGGATTGTGTTGAATTGTATGTGATTGGTCCCGTCTAAACCATATCCTTTTTTAGACTTAGGACACTTGATTGAGTTGTTCTTTCTCCTGAGTTGAGATTTCGAGTTGATTTGATTCTTCCTTGATGTTTGTTTCATTCGGCCATTTTACATACTCGTACATTTCATGTGCTGACGTCATTTGGCCTGCATCATTTCATGATGCAGAGACAGGTACTAGAGATCATCAACCGACGCACTATTAAAGATCTATTCACTTCCAGCTAGTTGGTGAGTCCTCCCAGTTTCCGGAGGATATCGAGATTATCTTTATAGCTTTGTTTTGTTTCCTTTATTTTGATTGTTGGTAGCCATGGACTTTTCATTGTCACCTCTTGGATTGTTGATAGAGGCTTCATAGACTAGAGTGTGAAAGTGTTGAATTGTTCGTTTTGCCTAGTTTTATTCTAACTAGTTATTGATTTGGTATTTGTTTGGCCTTTGGCCCTAAATTATGAATAGTATCCTTAGTATTGAGTCTTCCGCTGATAGAATGTGAATGAATGAAAGTGTGACTGGACCAGGTGGTTTGCTTGAAGGCCAGAAATGGCTTTCGAGTGTCGGCCACATCTAGGGTACCCTCCCGGGGCGTGACAATTCATGCAAGTCAAAGTTAATTAGTTTGTTTTGAAGAAAAAAGAGTAAAAATAATATTAATTGATCATTATTGGTTCGACGGTTGGCAGTTTCTAAGAAGGATATTCAATTCTTTTCCAACTGTCTTACACACACACATATATATATATATATATATATATATATATATATATATATATATATATATATATATATATATATATATAACACAAAAATAAAATTTGTAGCAATAGTTATTCGAGGGTTGAACTTACTTGTAGAGAACAAACTTGTAGCACATTTTGTTTACCTTTCCTAGCAACCCAATAAATAATCTACACCCTTTTTATAAAAGATAACATAACGGGAGAATTTTTTTTTTCATTTTTGGCTGGTATTGGCAAGGGAAGTGCATACTTGACTAGCAGACAAGTGCTGCCAAGTGTGCACTATGTGACAGACCATTAAATGTTGTGGGCTTCTCAAGTTTTGGCCTTTCACTGAGTTTTTATGTGGAATTTGTCAATGGCCTTTCTCTATTTCTTTCATCTTTTTCTTTGAGTTTTTTCTCAATCCTCAGCAATAACAAAAATGAAAAAAGTGGTGGGCTGGTGGCCAACACAAGCTTAGGAGTTCTATACATGTCGTTTGGTAGCTAATTAGAGTTATACAAATATCAATAATATATCGATTAGTTATTTTTAAAAATTATATATTTATTATATGTAGGTATTAGTTTTGCAAGTATTATTAATTATTTTATTTTCTATCCTACACAATATTATAAATAGATTTCCTCATAAATTATAATTATTAAAGTTTACAAATTAAAAATCAAACACCCTATTGATTTTATACATAGTCCTAAGTCCAACCAACTACCAAACTTAGTATTAATGATCTAATACATGTATAATATTTCTCTTTAGTCCTGATCAACTAGCAAACGACATCTCAAAACTTTTGCATTCATATATTATGGGGTTTATATATATAGTTGTAAAAAATGAAATCTCACTCAAGTATGGTCAATTGTGTGAGACAAAAACTAAAAAAAATCGATTCTATACTATTTGGCTAGTACTCTACCTCTTTCCCTTTTTTTTATTGTAATAATTGAAAATTTTTAGAAAATCTGCTAACATATGTTGGAAAATAGTTGGAAATCACAAAAAATCTCGTAACTTAAAGTGTTGTCCTTAATGATATTTTACCGAATAAAGTGTATCTCTCAGAATTCAATAAACTCTAGTATTAAAACTAGAAGCCAAAAACTAATACTCCATCTGTTCCTATTTACTTGTCAAATATTTTCTAATTTGATTTCCCTTTTTACTTGTCATTTTTAACAAATCAAAGTTGTCATTTTTGACAAATCAAAGACGGAGAATTATTTGTCTTCTTATTATACCCTCAATTTATTAACATGGAGTTAATGTGTTTGAAAAATGTAGTGAGTAAATATATTTAAGTCTCTATCAATTAATAGGGGTAAAATAGTAAACTCATATACTAATGAATGTTTTCTTAATAGTGGTGTCAAGTCAAAATTTAACAAGTAAAAGGAAACAGAGCGAGTAGTAAAAAAATATTTATCTTAAAGAAAACCTAGCCTACAAAAAAATAAGAAGGAAAGATATACTAGTTTTTGTCCTTTTTCACACTTACTCCCTTCGTCCAACAATACTTATTCACTATTGACTTTGCACAATTTTTAAGAAACTACAAATAGAAGGGTAATTTTATAATATCACCATTTGAATATAATAAATACAATATTTTAAAAAATATGATAGAGAAATGACTACTAATTAATGATAAGGATAAATTAGAAACTAAGTCTTTAAAACTTACATAAATCCCATAGTATAAGGAGAAAATTACATTCTATCCCTACTTTTTTTCAATTTACAAAAATTCCTTCAAATTTGTGTCATTCGGATACATAGGAGTCATCCGGATACATTAATTCTGATACATTAGACAACTTGGTTATTATGTTTTTAAAAAAAATTAAAGGTAAAATTAAATGTCAATTCCACAAATCACGGAAAAAAAATTGATATCAATCTCGCCCAAAATTTTAGGAACTTCAAACAACTAAAATTTCAAATTTTCTTCTTCATCTTCTTCTTCGTCCATTTTTTTCTTTCTAGTCATCAGTTATTAATTTTTTTAAAAAAATTATAACTTTTCATCTACAAATTTTTGATAATATGAAAATATACCTTTTCTTTTTCCATATTGTTGAATCCGATTAAGATCTTGATTTTCAACTTTTTCAGAGCTCAAAAATGATGAAATCGGCTAAATTTTTCAATTCTACATTGTTTTCCTCGATACCCATTTTTCAATTCTACGAAAAATGGATAAGTTATGGTTATGTATCTAGAAATAATATTTTGAATTAACCTAGAAACTTAATTATATCTTATGATAACAAAAATTTATCTGTAAAAAATTTTATCGTTGGTGCCTCCGATAAGAATTTTGGATCGAGATCAATGGATGACGCCATTGTTGAAAGTGAAAAATAACCTACAGGAGTTGATACAGAACAAGAAGAAAGTGGAGACTGATTTCGTCATCATTTTTTTTGCTTTCATCAGATTAGATTGTTGATTATTTTTTTAAAAAACATTTTGTTGTTCATCTTTTTGTGATAGATATAGGTTTAAATTTTTAATGTATCTAATTGTTTTTTTAAAAATTAATGTATAATGCATTCGTTTCAACACTATGATACATTGCATTTTTATCATGCACAATGTATCGTGTTCAAATATTAGTTTTAATACATAACCTTAATTTATTGAAACACAAATTAACATGTATCATGTTCATAGTTATGTATTTGATACGTAATTATTAAAAATTTCATTATATTTTACTAATCAATACATACACTCAAACTTATCCAACTTGAAGGTTATGTATCTGTAGACATCAGCAAATATAATTGTTGATACATAAACACTAATATTTTTATAACAATATCAGTTGGTATCATATTCATAGTTATGTATATGATACAACATTGATAGAGCAACTGATTGATTTTTTTTTTGTTATTTTTTGTTGTTAATCTTTTTCTGATACATGAGTTCTGGTCTATTTTCATATCTAAACTTGTGTGCTCATGCCTTTAATTATTTATCTAATACATAATTATTAAAAATATATAATCTACCATGTATCAATTATTGTTATGTATCTACAATCTTTAATTTTGTTAAGATTTATTCAAATTAAAAAATTAGGTGTCCGTGCACATTATCCACTAAATACACTTGATACATAAACTCTAATGTTCTATAGCTAAAACATTGTGTATCAAATTAATTGATATGTACATGATACATAATATACATATCAAAATTCAACACTTTTCAAACTTTATTACATGTATCATATACATATCAACTCACAACTGTGTTGTGTATCACACACAAAGAAATGTGATTGACACCAATTACATTTGTAATATATCTTTTATAAAATACAGTATTTCTCAAACAAAATAATACACGTAGATAGTAATGTATCATGCACTATTTTTTGGGCATGATACGTAAATTCAAATTTATAATAAATGTATTTGATACATAGCGACTACCACACGGTAATGTATCTATCTCAAATCTAACTTCTTATAGGCAATAATTACTTATTTAATATATCTAGTAGAAATACAGTACTTATAATTTAAACAAGATACATAAATAGTAATGTATCATGATAAAACTATTCATCTCAAAAACCCAAGTCAAATGTAATATTTACGAAGGCATTATACATTAATTTAAGAAAAAAATAACTAGATACATTAAAAATCTGAATCTATATGTATCATAAAAAGATGGACAACAAAAATCAGGAAAAAAAAAACAATATGATCTGCTGAAAGCAAAAAAAAAATCAACATTTCTACCCCTTTTTTGAGGGGGTTTTTTCCACAGTCACTTTAAAAGATGAAGGTACATCCTTGTTCGGCTTCGCCTTCTCAACTTTCTGATTCGTTAATGATAATGGATCGTGCAATCGCTTGATCTGTTTTCAGCCAATCTTCGTAGTCAGAACCATCAACACGATCAATATTAAGTAAGTTTAATTGGGTACTCCCAATGCTAAAAGAAGGAGCATCATCCATATGTATCAGGACTTTGAATATGCAAAATCAAAAAAAGAAAAAGAAAAAAGAGAACACAAATGGATGAATTTTCAAATGGAGAAGATGAAAAACTACCTATTGAGAAAGTTGAAATCGATTGAGAATAAATTTGAAATTCAAAATTGTAATGAATAAAGAAACTATTGATTGAGGGAGTTAAAATAGGAGAGATTAGAGGAATGAAAATAGGAAGTAATGTATTCGGATGAGTGGGATTTTGGAGGGAAAATAGGGATTTTTGAAATATTTTAAAATGGTAGGAAATAATAGAAATTATGACAAATAAGGATGCACAAATAGATAATTTTTTCTAAAATTATCTGTTAATTTCATAAATTGAACAAATATTATTAAATATTTATTTTTAGTATAGTGAAAAAGTAAAATTGAACAGAGGTAGTATAAGTTGTAAAACAAAATTTTACTACAGAGAGAGAGAGAGAGAACAAATTGAGAGCTTCACATCCGTGCACATATTGCAAATTCAATGTGTAATAAATGTCATAAAGGCTATTAACTTAGTAATTGCCATATTTTTCTTTAAATCTGTGCAAATAATGCACACTCAATGTTTGATAAATGTCATAAAAGGCAATTAACCCACTGCCATATTTAAACAAAAACAACCGTTGGTAACATTTGAAAAATACTTTCATTAAGCTTAATATAATATAGGGCAATAATATATGATTAATTCTTTTGACCAACTTTACTAATAGATAAAAAGAATTTTAAAGATTATTCCTATTTTTTTTTTAGATCGAATAAATCATGTCTTGGAAAATAAGCAGGTTTTAAATTTTATTTTCTATTATTTGATATTCTTGTCTGACCTTTTTCTATGCTTTTATCGAGCCGAGGGTCTTTCGGAAACAGCCGTCCTACATTGGTAGGAGTCAGGTCTGCGTACACTCTACCCTCCCCAGACCCCACGATGTGGGATTTCACTGGGTTGTTGTTGTTGTATTATTTGATAAGTAAACATAAAAATATTATCCCAAAAGCTTTATATGTTATCTAGCAATATACTATGAAGACGGGATGAGATGGGAAGTGGGGGTTCGGGGTAGTATGGGATAGGATAGTCAAGGGGTGGGAGTTGGGGGATTGGGTAGGTAGAGAGGAGAAAATAAATTTGAAATGTCACTTATGTAACTTGTTTTCCCTACTTTCAATAGAAACGTCATTTTGAGAAAAACATTTTGACCACCAAAATATAAAAAAAATTAAAAAAATATTTTCCTCCCTACCAAACACGCACACATAATACAAATTTAATAGATAATATCTTAATGAGCGTGGACTCTTGCATCTCCTTCTCCACTTGAATATTGAGAATTTATATACTAGTAATGTGTGCTTAATCTACCAATCATGCATTGCATTCTTACCTCTAATTAACTGAAACCCTGTGGGCAGAACTCTTCGTTCTTTTAACTTACCTTGAAACTAAAGGTAGACAAATTTTACAAAATGATATTTTTCTGGGAGCTATAATTACTTATTAAAAAAATTCCTCTGGCCACCCAATTATATTGCTATAATTAAATATCAATTAGGAGTGTTTAAACGAAACCAAAAAATCGGACCAAACTAATAAATCGACTCAAATCAGAAAATAAATCCGACTTAATAAATCATCATCATCATCAAATTTCTGTATGTTTTACTCAATTTCATTCAAAATGCTTATAAATTGATAAGATGTATGTAAAGTTCAATCATTTATTTCGATTATTTGGTAAAATAAAAAATAAACCATAAAATTGAACCAAACTGGTAAAACCAACAAAACTGAACTTTGGAAAAATATATGTTATATTGGTTTGTTTGGTTTTAATATTAAGGAAATCGACTTAGTTGGTTTGATTTTCTTTTAAGCTAAACATGAATCAAACTGCACCACGAACACCCCCTAAAACAAATAAATACACTACAAAAAATGATCTTTAGCGGTAATTAATTAATTCCAATAGCTTAATTGCTACTACATATGTTTTTAAAGGTAATTAATTAACGATAATAGTTTAATTGTCACTAAATATTATTTTTTTTGAGGCAATTACTAGTGACATTAATATTTAACGCTCTTTGTAAATGCCGCTAAAACCTATAATAATTAATTAATGTTGTTAAAAACTTTATAAAACTTTTTGTTAATGTGAATATCTATTACCGCAAAAAGTTATTTTTGTTGTAGTGATAGTTCATGTATAGGTTACTGATTGAAAAAAAACTCACCAGGCACCCGATTATATTGCTATGAATATCTTCATAGGTATAGCCATAGCTGGAAGGAAGATTCTATCAAATGATTGAGGGAGGAATTCCTTACAGCACATTATTCACTAGTAATTTTTTGGTTAGGACAACCTTAATTTCTGGGCTGTGTTGATTCTTGAAAAAATTACTGTACCTCTGATTTTAGAGTTGAATACATGCTCACCTTATTATGAAATAAAAAGGAAAAAAGAGCATTTATATATATACTATGTGTATATATTTATGTATATACACATGTTCACACGCACACATACAAATAGGAATACAGTAACAAATCTGTTATGTATACAACAACAACAACATAACAGTATAATCCACAAGTGGAGTCTGCAGTATGCACACTTTACCCTTACCTTTCTGACTAAACAAAAGAAGTTAAAACCACAAGTTTTCCGCTTTACCTTTTGCTTCTGCAACTAGACAATTTGGTTCTTCTCCTCATGAACATTGGGATATAATAAATGGCAAAAGCATATGGCTTTGGTCCATCATACATCCTTTATTTTAAGGTAAAATACTGTACAAGCATAACAAGCAGCACTTGCCAAAAGACATTTTAGTCTTTTGCCTTCTCATTTCAACACTCAGGTTCCAAAAAAAGCTGAGTCGAATGTCAGGCCTATCTCTATGCTTTCTACTTTCATGATTCTATACATAATTTACCTCTCCACTTAATAAACTCATCACATAATTGCACCAAGCAAACATGTGCAAAGACTAGTCATATTCCACAAAAACCTCGGCTTTGTAGCTTTGAGTTTGCAGTATGGATAGCTAGTAGTTTCGTTAACTATGTACAATACGAGTTAGACCCTTTATTCAGCTGAAGTTGGTCAGTATGCATGATACAGTGCTTCCACTTCCAAGTCTATATCATAAAATCGTAAAGCGTTACATTGGTCTCAGGGACGGCAAGTGGCAACTTATCAATATAAAGGTAGAAGCGCCTTAAGTTCTCCTGCGCAATTATGGTGCTATCAACCACATCACAGTCACTAGTTAGAACCCACAAGTCTCTGGAGTTTACTCTCGTTAGACTACCTCGGCAAAAAGGGCATGATTGAGACCGGATGTACCTGACAGATAATACTTATGGATTTTAATGTCTTCATTTCAAATTATGCAACAGCTATTTGGTTGAAAAGATTTGTGAGCGGAAATCACGTACTGTTTCACTTCAAAGACTCCTAAAACCAGCATTTCAAATACTGATATTTAGTATTTGCAAATATTGATAGTCAAATCAGTATTTACAAATAATGAAGTTTAGTATTTGAAATACTCAAGTAATATTTGATGCCAAAACAGGACAATTTTGTTAACATTTATGAAACTAAATATGCAAAGGGGGGTCTCTTTCGTACCAGTCGTGAAAACAGCCAACACACATGGAATGGCTACAATTAGGCAAAACCACCTTGGAGCCAATCTCCATGCATATACCACATTCTTCTTCTTTCTCCTGTATACTTTTACATGACTGTCTTTTCTCTTCCACTCCTCCATTTGAAGTGTTAGAGAGTTGACTTACTTTATTATTATCCTTCACTAATTCCACTAGATTGCCCTCCAGCTGCTTTAGTGAAGGATATATAATGGCTGCAAGATTTTACAACAACTGTTGAGCATTGATGAAATCCTGGCACACCCTTTGATATCATTTAATCGTTAGTTACAATGGGAAAAGAAGAAAAGTAGTACTCCCTCCATCACAAGTTATGTGATGGTGTTAGAGTGAGCACAGTTGAAGAATGAACCAAAGACTTTCGAAATTTTTGGTCTAAAACAAACCATAAATATTTGTGTTGTTGTAAATCATCTCATTAAGGTTAGAATGAGAAATTTAAAATTAAATTGTTACTACACAGTAGAAGGTGTCATTCTTTACAGGACAAACTAAAAAAGAAAGAGTTTCAAATAAATTAGGACTGAGGGAGTAGTCTCATGAAATTGATTAACCAAGTTCCAACTACCAAATTCAATTTCTTGCCTCTTCCTTGTTTTTAATCCAAGTCGTATTTGCCTTCAACTTAAATTGCAGCAAAATTTCACTTTCATGCATCAAATTTACTTCCTATTTGAGAACTTTCTTTTGCTTTTCTGTCTCCTCCCCATTTTTGTACTCTAAACCAAAGAAGAACAAACAAGGAAAGAATACAAACCGTAGAATTCTCTAATAGTGGCTTTCCTTTCTTGTGGGGACATTGTTGGCATTCCATCAATATAAACCTACAAAGATGGCTAGTTTAGATTCTAAAACTTCAGCTGTGAAAGTGTGAAACAAATGGACAAAGACAACCAAGAACTCAACTCTAGGTAATATTAGCCTTTACTTTGCAAAAGAAGAAAAAAAGTGAAAACTCACCTTGTAAACAAGAATGTGAAGGAGCCCTAAGCAACTAGCCAGAGTATCTAAACAACTATAGTCCATCCATTCTATTAGAAATAGCAAGAAGGGGGCAAGAAAACCATAGGAAACTTTCATCTGAACACAATCCCCATCGAGATCCCGGGGAATTGCCGCTGCCCTGTAAAACAAACCCCATGAACAAAATAATTGTAAACTAGCTATTCTTCAAACAATTATTGTATATCTAACAAGAACAAATACATAACAAAACAAGCACTTATTGGAAGGAAACAGACCACCTCAAGAGCAAATTCTTTATAAGCTTACATAATATCATATGCTTCCTTTTATTTCTTCTTTAATAATTATTGTAAGTGTGCACCATATATTCTAAAAGCTTTAAACTATTAGAGAGAGCATACTTTTGATTATTTAATCATATTATATCTCAACGTGCCTCTCCTCACATGTTGGCCTGACTTATTTTTCATAGGTCAAACACGTGAAAATATTTTTCTTGCTCATTTTCTTTAGTTGCGGCAAGACTTACAATTAGGACATTTTTTTTGGTTCCCCACCTGGTATCCGATGTCCGCATTGAAGCTCCGAATAAAATTCCGATTGCACACTGTATGACCCATTTTAGGGGATGGCGCTCTCAATAGGATTTTTTTCATATCAATTTCGAGACGTCTGATTAAGGGTGGAGCAGTTCCAATAGTGCACCACAATGAATGTTGGTACAATTAGGACCTTTGTCTAATACGATACAATCTTAATGGGTGTGGCCATTTATCTAAAGGTTTAAGCTATTGGAGAGAGTACACATGAGTTAATTACTTAACATTTCAAGATTATGGCAATTGTGGCCATAAATCTGAGCCAGTTAACCATCGATACAGAACAATATCCAAATCCAAATTTAAACATCAGGCAAATGGAAATAGGAAATTGTTGTTAAAAGGAAATATTTTAGGCTTGAGCTACTTTACTATTAAATAAATTTGCACAAATTTCAACATCAAAATTACAAAATTTATGTTATTGATGAAAGAAACTGCCCAATAAGGAGAATAATGATGTGCAACCAACTCATAAGATGTACAATAGAAAAAGTGATTAGAAATAACAAAAGCAGAGAGAAAAGAAAGAAAGGAAGAAAGAGTTACATAGTATTGGCATGTTGAACATCAGCTTCAAGGGCTTTGATGGATTCTCTAAAAGAAGAATTCTGGCTATGATTCTGCCACATTTATTCTCAACTTTTTTTCACTTCAGTTTTTTCTTGAAGGCTAAAGAGAATCACAAGAAATAAAAAGAGGGTCTTTTAGGATGATGCTTTCCAACTAGCTACTAATAAGGAGAAGAAAATAAGGAGTGGTTGGTTAGGATAGCTTAATGGTTTTAACTTGCCTTCTTCAAGCCTCAAAGTAAAGAAAAGGATATCTTCAATATGTGTCATCTCTTATGTGGTTTTCCTAATTACTCTTCTTTTCTTTTTCAAATTATCAACTTCCTACATAACCTTTTTTTAGTTTTAATTTTTTTTCCGACACAATGGATTCTTAAATTTCTCAACTAAATGACTTAGGCATGTACTAAATTGCATATCCAAAAGAAAGTAGACAATTGAACTTATAAAATATATTTATTTTGTTTTATTTTATATGAGTTTGAGACTTCTTTTTGTCTTGCAAAAAAAGTTGACCCAGAGTATGTAGATCAAAAAAAAATGTAAGATTTGGATTTGCCAACCTATGAGATTAAAAATAAATAAAAAAACAGAAATAGTATCAATTATGACACATAATAATATTTTTCTTTAAATATGTGTATAGTTGAATGTGCATTGTAGGATTAAGATGTGAAATCAATATTAGATACACAGAAAAAGGACTTTTAATACAAGAGAATGGATGAATTTGCTAGAAAAAAGTTTGTTTTGTTTAATTTTCACACATCTTCTGGTATATTATCTACTCAAAACGAAGCTTATTTGCAGCATCTCAATTTTTCAAACTTGAAGCTCCAAGCTTGTTAATAGCTACTCATGGAGGTTTAAGTTATGCACTTAAGTTTCCAAGATTCCAAAATGCAAATACAGGTTCTTTCAAGTATAAACTATAGTCTTGATCCAATTTCAATTGATGCACAAATCTAAAATACAACCTCAATGTTTTTCCGCCGTCATTATCACGATCCAAAAATCGAGGTCATGATGGCACACAAATCAAACTTTATCCCGATGTGTAAGCCGAAAAGTAAAATCACATGAGACTCCCAAAGGAAAGTCTTATCACAAATAAACACAAAATAAAGGACAACAACTAAAATATCCCCAAAACCTGGTGTCATAAGTGTAAAGAACATCTAATGAAATGATCGAATCTGATATACATCACAAGTCTTCGAATTATAATAAATACTAGAAATAAAAGCTAGAAATAATGACAGTCTAAATCCTAAGACCTCACCACTAATCTGAATGATAAGATATCCTCAAGAGAGTAGAATCAACTGCCACGTGGGATACCCTGACTAAGATCTGCATAAAAAGGAGACACAGAAGTAGGGGTGAGTACAATTCACATGTACTCAATAAGTTTAATCGAATGAATACAAGAAATTAATCAAAAACTGTGAAATAAACTAAGGAACACTTCTACCTGCATGCAGAAAAATCTCACTCCGGCTACGCTGCCGTCAATTTATATAGAACACCACAAATAAAGTAAACACATAAATAAAGTTCAATATCACAATTAACAGATAGAACAAATATCACAAGTATCAATGCAATGCAATGAATTATGATGATGCAATGATGTGATGGTACGGTGAGATTAAGGCTATCGCACAGCCTGTCATATACACCTGCCGAGTTGTGCTACCAAGCAGGACCCATGGGATCTCGCAGATCATATACCTTGTCACAATCTCAATGTATCAACTACCTCACCTCCTAACTTGTGGCCAAGGACTCATCATACTAATATCTCTTCCACTCGCCACCTACTTGTGGTCAAGGAATCACAATGTATTCACTACCGTGCGCAAAACTACCTCGGCCAGGGACTCAAGATACAAGGGTTTAAAGATGTCACATTTTCTTTCTCAAAAAGAATTTTCACAGATCTCAACTTCTCAATGATCAATGATAATATGAATGAGGATGAATGCATTCACATCATGTCACGCCCCGGGAGGGTACCCTAGACGTGACCGGCACTCGAAAGTCATTTCTGGCCTTCAAGCGAATCACCTGATTCAGTCACACTATTATTCAATCACATTCCCTAAGAGGAGGACTCAATCAAAGGCATACTATCCATATCATGGGGCCGAAGGCCAAACAGTATCAACTCAACACGACAAGCATAGTATAATTATGCAAGATAACAATCTAACCTTCCCACACTCTAGTCTATGAAGCCTCTATCAAAGTCTAGGAGGTGCCAATGACAAGCCCATGGCTACCAACAATCAAAATAAAGGAAACGACAACAAAACTATACAAGAAAGCTCAACATCCTCCGGAAACTAGGAGGACTCACCAACTAGCTGGGAGTGTATGTGGATCTTCAACGGAGCGCCGGTTGATGATCTCTAGTAACTGTCTCTGCATCATGAAACGATGCAGGCCAAATGGCGTCAGTACATGAAATGTACAAGTATGTAAAATAGTCGGATGAAACAAACATCAAGAAAACATCAATATCAACTCGGGATCTCAACTCATAAATAAATGAGAATTCACTCAAGTGTCCTAAGTCTAACAAGAAATGGTTTAGACGGGACTAACTCATACGCCATTCAACTCAACTGACTCGGAGCACTATTAAGACCTAAATAGGAGTTTCTCTTATCCGACAACCATCACCTATGAGCCAGTGATAGTACAACAATCAGACGTTGTTGCCACGTACGTCCATACCTTGCCAGGGCATGAATGCCTCCCTAATCATGGATACCATCGATTAGTCAAGTCCTATCATTTTAGGACAATAAAATGGGAAACATCCGACTTTAACGGTTCGATCCCACGGGAAGCATCCGACTTTAACGGTTCCATCCCCATCTACATTGGCGGCGTAGTTTCTGGAGTTTGAGCATGGACTGTACTCTCACCCGCTTCGGTGCTCGATACTCCTCCCATGACTCCATGCTCATAAAACTCCCTCCAATCATCTCAAACAAGCCCTCACGGCTAGTTTCATGTAGAACCTTGCCAATTCATCAACTTTATTCTCATTTCAACTCAATTAAGTCATAATGGCAAGTCTCATTTAGGACCTCGTCCACTCGTCAATTCTATCCTCCAATCAACTCAATCAAGCCTCATTTAGATAAGCATTTATGACATCTCCTCAAGACTCATCACAACTCTATGGCTTTAGCCCAACAATTCAAGTAGAATAACACATTTAAGAAAATTGACTTATGCAACATAATCACATGGTTAAAGATATCAACACAACATATTAACAAGTCATCTCCCTCAACTCACACTAACATGAAGATTTTAGGAACTCTTAGCTCAACAACATCAACACAAATAGGATCAAATTAATAGGAGACAAAACTCATTCAAACACAAACCATACCAAGAAACTCCATTCGCATGGACCTCTAACCCCAAAGCAAAAGTAGGGCACATGGGTGGACTCATCCCATGTTTTAAATAGCCTTACATACCTTAGTGAAGACTTGAAAAAAACTTTGATGATGGGTCTTCAATGGAAACTCGGATCTTGAAACTCTTGGAACACTTCTTATTGGAAATGGAGAAGAAGAAGAAGAGAGAGAGAGAGAAACTCCTAGGGCTTTTTAGAGAGAAAGAGAGGCTGCAAATTATGATCCCAAAATGCCCAAGGATGATACATATATAATTTGGGACAATTCCTAAATTGCCCCTTCTCAAAAGTTCTGAAAAATAGGCAAAAATGCTCTTGGCGCGATAGTGGCGCGTCACGCCATTGCAGCGCCAGGCCGATTACGCCTAAAACCTGCACACCTCGTAGTGGCGCTCCGCGCTAGGGACCAAACTACTGAGGCATGTTTCTGGCGCGATAGTGGTGCGTCACACCCTTACAGCGCTAAGGCCAAAATTTCTGGGTTCTGGAAATTTGGCTTGAAAAACCCTGTACAACTTTTAGTGGCACGCCGCGCCAAGGACCAAACTACTGAGGCATGTTTTTGGCGCGATAGTGGCGCGTCGCGCCCTTATAGTGCCAAGGCCATTTCCCCAGCAGTTGCAACCCAGGCCTAAAATAAAATTCCTGCCGTGCTAGTTCGTCTTAGGATCGTCATATCTTTCGACTCCGAACTTCAAAATTTACATTCTTGGTGGCATTGGAAAGAAGACTCGACAACCTTTAATTTGATAGGTCATGGTCTACCCAGATTATTGTCTTTCAAAAGATAGGGTCGTTAAAAGTCGATCCCTTATATGAACTCATCCCAAGACTTAGCCACGGCGAATCTTTTGGATTTAATTTGGTCCTAGGGCCCCTTGTGACCCCACATCACCTCCAACCTTCTTTAATTTCTCAGGAACTCATCTTAACCCAAGCATATACTTCACAATAAATGAGTTCGATCCTACACGTATACAAGAAAGGTCCGAATCTTAGGGAAAAATTTTGGGGGGGTGTTACACATCATATAAGGCATGGAGGTAATTTATAACTCAACATGTAATACAAGGTTCAAAGTTATCAAAACTTAACCTAAACATGATATTCACCCTCAATAGATAATAATGGGAAGGAAATACCTCAAATTAAGTGTTCATTATTTTTTCAATAATATTTCAATACACAGGCATGCTCAAAACCCCAACTCAACCCCTCAAGCGGGCATTACAAGTCAAATAATCTCTTCACATCTCTAACTCAGTTAAGTCATGGATTACACAGTCTCAATCACAAATAAAATATCAATAAGTCCTCCACACGGGCTACAGAACACATATAAGCCCCCACACGGATATCATAATATAAATTATCAGTACCAAACTACACTACTACCCCATTCCAAAATCTACAACATAGAATTTGACTAATCAGCCCAACTCAGCTTCAAGAAGAATATCCAAACCTACCTTGATAGTCGAAACCGCACTCGAACACCTCCACCAGATGATCAACACCCGAAATGACAACTTACTATCAAGAATGAAACATACGCGTCACAAGGAGTCCAATGACACCCATATTAATAGGTTTCGGAACTGAGGGATAAAACAATCCAAAAATTGATTAATTTTGAAAATGGTCAAATTTGAAATTTTATTGCAAAATCACGTTCTACTAATAATAAGAAACTCGTGATTGAAAACTCATAAAAATAGAGTACAAAATGAGTTTAAAATCATCAAATTCCTTAAATTCGGATTAGGAAAGAAATAAGAAGTTTGGAGTTTGAAACTAATATTTAGGAGTTAAAATCATCAAATAATTAATAAAAAAAAAAAGGTCTTAGGTTAAAAATCACTTACTCCACGATTTTACTCGAAAACCTCTTCTCAAAATCGCCCCAAGAAGCTCAAGAAACTCAAAAATGGTGAAAATGGAGTTTTCTCCTAAAGTTGAACACTGTTCAGGCAAGAATTGTGCATTGCAATTGCGAGCCACTAACTCTCACGACCGCGAAGCACTGGAAAATGACTCATCGCGATCGCGAGGAAAAATGAACTCACACTTTGTGATAGCGTAACCTTAGGTCACGATCGCGAGGAGAAGCTTAAGTTGCACCAGAAACAGAATTTGCAGCTGAAACACAGTCCAAAATACTCTCGGTTGGACTCTCAAAAATCATTCGGGGTCCGATAAAAATAAATTGAATATGCTACTACACTAAATTTGATATTTCGGACTCAATGGAATCACCAAATTTTAGAAAAGAAGTTATTTTGATCAAAGTACCCTCCCAGATCCTTTATTGGCCTAAAACTCAACTTTTGGCCTAAAAGCTCAAAACGATGACTATGGACCCAAAGCTCTAAGTCAAGGTTCAACTAGACCAAACTCGGCATTTCAGATGCAATGGAACTGATAGAATTCTCATCCGACGCTCGAATCTCAAAACGTTGTCCAAAGTCAAACCAACTCATATAAAACCTCACCTTTCAACTTAAGACCTCAAATTCACATGTCAACCCCAAATCTATTTTCGATGACTCTCCTAAACCAATTTTCATATTTTGGAGCTGATGGAACTAACGGAATCCATTCCGATACAGGTAGCTCTGATTGGTACTGAAAATCACTTTTTAACATCTTAACTCTATAAAACTCAAGAACTTGCCCACTTCAGCAACTAGTAAGACTTTAACACATTCAACCAATAACACTCGGGGGTACTAACGATAGGGGTAAAATGATAATTTTGCTAAACTTTTCAAAAATGACCCTCAAAGTCATTACAGCCAATGTCAACACCCCTTAAACCCACAACAAAGATTCACAATCCAATATCAATCGATGCACAAATCTAAAATCCAACCTCAATTCTTTTTCCCCCGCCAATGTCAACACCCGTTAAACCCACAACAACGATTCACGATCCAATATCAATAAATGCACAAATCTAAAATCCAACCTCAATTTGTTTTCCGTCGCCAATGTCAACACCCCTTAAACCTACAACTAAGGATTAAATTTTTCCACAGATTCTTATCAATGAAACTTTTTATGTCGGTAAATGTATGGAAACGTATCACTGCTGTATAAAATGCATGTATAAGAAAATATTCACTACTGTATGAAAACATATAACTATATCATTATTGTATAAAGTATGTATCATTGTTGTATATGTATAGAAAAAAGTATTAGTATCATTATTGCATGCAAAGGTCAACTTTAAATAACCATATCTGTCAGAACATGAAGAGTTAGGTCCACCTACCAAATTAAAAATCTATGAGTCTTCCTTCCAACGCCATCGACCATTCGTTAATCCGAATCCATAGTAAAAATTTATGAGCAATTTACAAGAGAAACTCCCAACAGAGATTTCAGGACCTAAGTTTTACGGTCCAAATGATTGGTCGAGAATCAAACTACGGTCCATAGTTTGAGCTTGAAAATTGAAAATTTGCACCTTATTTTTCGGCCTGATTTTCACAAATTCAATCTACTGATCATGGAACCATGGACCATAGATTGGACTCGTGAAATAAACTTCAAAGACTTAAATCATGTCCTGAATTCCATGGATGGGATCCACGGGCCATGGATCAAACCACGAACCGTAATTAGCCTCATGAAAAGTTTCAACGGCTCTTTAGTCAGGATTTTTTTTTGTCTTTATCCATCATTCAACCTCCTAATCTATGTCATTTTGGCTATTCCAAAGGGGAATATTAACCCTAACCTACTCTTAATTCCTCATTCCCTAAAAAAAGACATCGATACTAGCAAAACTAGAGAACAAGCTACCCTTCCTCTTCAAAGCAAGAAAACTAAGGTTCTTCATCTTCAAGCTTCAAATTCAGAAATTCTACCAAGGTTTTTCCTTTCAGGTATGTGGGATTTTAATAATGGGTATCCTTTCACCCATTGAGCCTCAAAGTGAACTCTATTCCTCAATTATTTACTTTTATAGAATTTAGAGTTCTTATGAAAAGCATGAATTTCATTATATTTCAGTTCCCCTCATGGGTAGTCTATGAATACATGTATTGTTTTCTTCATATAATTCAATAAATATACATAGGTATATTTTATGAACCCTTAAATTACAAAAAAATCATGCCCGTGGACTTGTGATGTTTAAATTTCATGTTTCATTTAGAATACATATATTGTCATGATTAGTTTTACATTCAATCTTTTAGTTCCACATATTTAAAAATACTTTCAGATAAAGTGTCTATCAATCAATCTTAGATTTTTATATAAATGATCTATGTAATTTATCAACAACGGACTTAGGAATGAAGGCTTATCTATCATTTAGGCTGAGACATTTAGTAGAAGTCCCTAAATCTCAAAACTATGTGCCACCGTAGGTTCTAAGGGATCACCCATCAGACCAGGCTTGACACCTTAGTCCTTTTGGACATAAATTTGGCGAACCACGTCAGTCAGTTGTTTGAATAAAAGATAATGGGTTATTGGAGTGCGGTATGAATGAGATGACAAACATTTACATGAGTACTTGTGGTTAAGGTTGATGTGTGTATTTTTCTTGTTTGAGGTGATTTTTGGCTTTATGAGCATGACTTATATGATTTTTGATTTACCTCGATTCATGTACATGTTGGTTGATGATTTTTCTCTCCTTTATGAATTTGGATTCAAATTATGTGATAATTATTATCCTAACTATATATTGGACTTATATAAGTAGTTTTATCTTGAAATGTATACTTGATATTCTGGATCGATATTGCATGCTTTCATTGCATTTCCTTACACCAGTACATGTCTACACAATATATATAATTAGAGTTGCACACCTAAATAATGTCATATATGAATCAGAGTTGCATGCATGCACAATATTATATATGGATCAGAGTGGTACGCCTATCCATACAATGAGGGGAAAATTTCACAAATAACTACTATAATAAACTTAAGGGAAATTTTCACATATAGCAACTCAAAAATACTTAATTATTCTCCATAGCAATAGTTTTCTAATTACGATTCGTAGCTACATGTTAGAGGGATGAGAGAGGCAAGCAAAATCAAGAGAGGGAGGAGAGAGGCGAGCGAGAGAGGGCAGAGAGTGGAAAGAGAAAAATTATATATGTATATCTGTCGAATTGTATATCTATATTTGTCAAAAATTATATAATGGTAATTGGTATACATATGTATTTGTATATCTAGCAAATAATATTGGAAGAGCGGAGAAGAGAGGCGAGCGAGATTGAGAGAGGGAGGAGAGAGGTGAGCGAGAAAAGGCGGAGAGTGGAGAGAGGCGAATTACATATATATAAAAGAGGTCAAATATACAAATTAAATATATATTGTATATGTATAATTTGTATTTGATAATTTGACAAGCGAGATTAGGAGAGGGAGGAGGGAGGAGAGAGGCGAGCGAGATCAAGAGAGGAATGAGAGAGGCGAGCGAGAGAAGGAAGAGAGTGGATAGTGGCGAACTGTATACGTACAAAAAAGTCCAAATATACAAATACATATTTTATATGATATGTATAATTTGTACTTGTATATGTATAAAAGAGAAGAGAGGTGAGAGAGACGTAAATAGAAAGCTATGTTTGTTGCGATCCGTAATTATTTTTAACTATAGCTGTGTTAGCTAATTAACTATATGTTTACTTATCTGTGCAATTTTTCCTAAACTTAATTAGGCGTTGTAGCAATAGTTTAAGTTATTTCATTTGTATAATTCATGGGTTTGTATAATTTGCGAATAAAATTGAGCTATTTTCGAATAAACTCATAATAATGAATCTATACAAACACATATATCTAAACTTTAAATAGTTATACAAATTATATTATACAAAAGTTATACAAATTTCGAATTATACCAATGTGCAAATTATACAAACTTGAACCCTAGTTAACGCTAAATATTAGTGATGAATTGTAAGTTAACTAAACTATAGTTATGTTTGCTTATTCGCGTAATTTTTCCTACAATGAATACATTGCATTCATATCATTTACTTCTTGTTGTTGAAATTCTTGAAGTTATGTGTCTAAGTAATGAAAAATCTAGTGGGTGTTTACCTGATATTGAATGAAAATAAATTACCTTTATTGAATACATTGCTATCGACTTTACCTTCTAGTCTCGGTCTTTATCAAAATGAATTGATATCTATGTTGAGTACTAATCAAGACAGTATAAGGCCGATCCTCACTATCACTTCATGTGAGGGTCCGTCGAAGATACTACTGAGTACATGTGTTTTCATACTCACCTTGTCTTTTCTGCACCTTTTTGTGCAGTTTCTATGCTTGGTAGGAGTAGTAGATGATCCTCGCAGTTATTTAGAGTGGCTAAAGTCTTGGAGGTAGCTGCTTGGTTGTTCTGCAATATCTACACTTTCTATCTTATTTCTCATTCTTAGACAATGTAGTTATAAAGATCCTTGAGGTCATTTTGTGATTTTAAGCTTCTTTTCTCCTCTTTGATTTGGTCCATAGCTTTGGCCAGCTCTTTGATCTGATTTATGTTATTATCTGGTACTTTTTGTACTTTAATTACTCTATTTTATCCCTGTCGTTCTCGTTATTTGTTTTCTCATATATGCCTTATCTAACCTCTTTTATGCTTTTATTAAGCCGAGGGTCTTTCAGAAATAATCGTTCTACCTTGGTAGGAGTCAGGTTTGCATACACTTTACCCTCCCCAGACCCCACGTTGTGGGATTTCACTAGGCGGTGGTTGTTGTTGTTATTGTAAAAAGAAAGAATTACAAACTTTCCATTGGACTTTTTCACATAGATGCAATGGTCTTCATCAATCATGGTGAAATCAAATGAAATCACCTCCTTATGAAATCTCAGGTACCACTACCTTGAAAATTGCTTTAGGCCATAAATTGATCGTTTCAATTTACAAACTTTCTTTCCTTGGCCTTTAACAACGAAACCTCCATTGAGAAAAGCAATCTTCACATCAATTTGGTGTAATTTTAGACCTAACCGCGCAACAATAGTCAAAAGTAATCGTATAGAGGTAAACTTCACAGCTGGTGAAAAATTTCTTTCATAATCTATTCTAGTTTCTTGAGTAAAATCTTTTGCCACCAATCGTGTTTTGTGTCTTTTTATTAACCCATCCGATTTGCGTTTAACTTTGAGAATCCATTTATTCCCAATAAATCTATCCTTGAGGAAGGTCAACTAGATCCAAGACTTTGTTGATTTTCATGGACTCTAATTCTTCTTTTATCGCTTTTAACCATTCATCCTTTTTAAAACTCGATAAATTCTCAGTCACGAAATTAGACTCATCCGATTCTGTGGGAGAAACCAAAAAAACATAATCCTCAATCTCAGAAGATTTTTAGGTACACATTTTCTTGTACTCTTACGTAATTGAAGTTCAGATTCCTCTATAGGATTTTGGGATTCAAAACTTCACTTGGACCAGGAACTATTTCTTTATCCAGTGATCTATCAAGTATGTCCGATGATATTATCTGAGCTTCTGAATTCAACATTTCGTAGAGAGGCCCATCTTTATTTATTTCACCCTTTTTGAGAAAATTACTTTTTTAAAATCTGACATCTCGTGATACAATTTTAGTAATACTTCCATCCTCAAATTAATCAATGAACACATATTCTTTAGAGCGTTCTGAGTATCTTATAAAGATACATTTTTTTTCCTTTTGGACTTAGTTTACCAAATTCACCAAAACGATCTTTAGTATATGAAGCGCAACCCCAAGGTCATAGATCATTCAGGTTTATTCTATAACAAGTTCAAAGTTTATAAGGAGTGAAAGATACTGATTTAGAAGGTACTTTATTCAATATGTATGCCGCAGTTAATAATGCAACTCCCCAGAAAGAGATAGACAAATTTGCTTGTGCCATCATTGATCTTGTCATATCCAAAAATGTTCTAATCCTTCTTTCAGCTACACCATTTTGTTGATGTGTATAAGGAGTAATTAACTTTAGATAATGCCCTTTTCAGTATATAATTCTTCAAATTATTTTGACAAATATCCACATTCACTATCGGTTCTTAAAGCTTTTATGCTTTTATCTTATTGATTTTCAATTTTATTCATATATCTTTTAAAGCACTCAAGTGCTTCATATTTATGGGAAATCAAATAGACATAACCAAAGTGCATGAAATTATCAATAAATGTAATAAAATATATGACACCAGACCTAGCCCTTATATTCATTGGACCACAAATATCAGAACGGATTAATTGAAGTGGGAACTCAACTCTTTTACCCTTTCCAAATAGTTTACATGTAATCTTTCCAGCAAGACAATTTTTGCAAGTTGGCATATCAATTTTGGAGTAAGAACCTAAATGTCCTTTCTTTGCCAACCTGTTCATTCGATCTTGCTCTATCTGACCTAATTTTGCATTCCATGTAATAACATCAATATCATTATTGCTTGAATAACAAGACATTACACAACGATCAACATAATAGTCCTAAGTTGAAGGATTGCAGTCTAAAATAATAAAACGATCATAATGAAGTCCAAAATCATATAAGCATTATCTAGAGATATTCTAATACCATTGCGACTAAAAAATAAATCAAGACCAACATCTAGAAGAACAAACACATATACTAAGTTTTGTTGAATCTATAGAGCATATAGGACGTCATGCAACATTAAAGATCGGCCACCACACAAGTCCACTTTGCAAGTGCCTATCCCTTTCACTTCTAGTCTAGTATTATTTTCTACATAGATCTACCTTGATCTAGGTGAAACTCGATGAAACTCCACAAACGCTTCTCAATCTCGACTCACGTGGTCGGTGGATCCTGAGTCTACAATCCACATAGGATAAGATTCAGTTAGTAAATACGTGCTTGAAATATATGTAGCACTCAAAAATGTGTTTAGAAATGCTACCTTTTTGGCTCAGTACATTCACAAGCAAAATGCTCTAGAACTTGGCAATTGTAACACTTCGTTTTGCTCTTGTCTCTCTTCTTGAAAAACCATTTTTTTTCTTTTTGAAATTTGGCTTCTTCCTTTTGTTAGAGGGTACTTCTCCAGTTTCTTTGTTATTTTCATTTTTCTTTCAATTCTTCTTGCACTTGAAGCCTGAAGACTTTGTACCACTTGACTCTGCCACAAAGGCATTAGAAGCAGTTTTAGCAGCACCAAGCCGCTCATATTCAAGTTCAACATGGCGGGCAACATCAGAGAAGGTTTTGATACTATCATTATGGGTCAAGTTAACCTTCAAATGTTCCAGTTATTAGAAAGAGTCCGGATCACTGCTTGAACTTGTTGTTCATCTACGAGAACTTGACCAACACTTTTGAGTTCAGCTATCATGTTTGACATCACCCTAAGGTGTTGTTTGACATTCTAATCATGACATTTTTTATAACTGTCAAATTTGATAGTCAACTGTTGGAGGCGGGTCATAGACGTACCTTTATATGTTCCTCGTAGATGTGCCGACACAGCATGAGCAGTTGGGAATTCCTCACATTAATGTATGAGGTCATTAACAACAGAACTAACAATTATTCCACGTGTAGTGGAATTAACCTTTTCCAAGATTTATATGCTTCAAGGTCTCTTCTGTGTTGTGTAGTGTTACTGTCACACCCCGAGAGGGTACCCTAGACATAACCGGCACCCGAAGGCCATTTCTGACCTCCGAGCGAACCACTTGATACAGTCACTCATTCATTCAAGCACATTCTCTTAGCGGAAACTCAATTAAGGAAATACTTCTCATAATATAAGGGCCGAAGGCCAAACATTTCAATCTAACAAGAGTAGTAAATTAAGACTCATCAAAATAACAGTTCGATCTCCCCCACTCCAGTCTATGAAGCCTCTATTCAAGTCAAAAAGGTGCCAATGACAAGCCCATGGCTACCGATAATCTAAATAAAGAAAAGACAATCAAAACCTGTACAAGAAGGCCTAATATCCTCTGGGAACTAGGTGGACTCACCGACTGGCTGAGAGTGTAGTGGATCTTCAACGGAGCGCCGGTTGATGATCTCTTGTACCTGTCTCTGTATCATGAAACGATACAGGCCAAATGGCGTCAGTACATAGAATGTACGAGTATGTAAAATGGCCGAATACAACGAACATCAAGAAGGAATCAATCAACTCGGGATCTCAACTCAAAAGGATGACAACTCAATCAAATGTCCTAAGTCTAAACACAGATATGATCTAGACGGGACCAATCATATACAAATCAACTCAATCCGACTCAGAGTACTATCAACACCTATTTGGGAGTTTCTCTTAACCGACAACCATCACTTATGAGCCAGTGAAAGTACAACAAACCGACGTTGTTGCCGCGTCCGCTCATACTTTGCCAGGGCATGAACGAGTCAACAAATCATGGATCCAATCCAACCAGGTCCTATAATGTCAGGACAATTCTCTCGGGGAAGCATCCGACTTTAACGGTTCCATCCCCCCTACGTTTGGCGACGCAGTTATTGGGTTCGAGTATGGACTATGCTCTTGCCCAATTCGGTGCTCGATACTTCTCCCAAGACTCAATGCTCATAAAACTCCATCCAATCAATTCAATCAAATCACATCGACAAGTCTCATTACAACCTTGTCAACTCATCAACTCTATCACAATCAAATCTCAATCTCAATGCTCAATCTCAATCATATCTTCAAGGAAGTGTTAAAATGCATATATGTACATCATCTAGATATAAAATCAATCATTACCTCCATCCATTTGAGAAAAAAAATCTTTATGACTCATCACATCTTCAAGACTTCAAATCGACATTCTTATAATAGGCGACATGTTTAAAAAGATAGTATACTTTATCAAATCTACATAATTAATAAGACCAACAAAACATATTTATCAACTCATTTCTTCATCATCTCTTACTCATATAAGGGCTCATTTTAGGAACCTCTTAGCTCAACAACATTAACACATAAATAATTAAATAAGATGGGAACAATACTCATTCAAACATGTACCAAACCAAGAAACTCCATTTTCATGGATATCTAACCTCAAAACAAGAATAGGGCACATGGGTGGACTCAACCCATGTTTTGGATAGCCTTACATACTAAGGTGAAGACTTGGAGAAAATCTTGAGGTTGGGTCTTCAATGGAGGACTCTAATCTTGAAGCTTCTTGGACTCTTTTTTGGTTAGAAGTGGAGGAGAAGAGTAGAGAGAGAAACTAGGGCTTTTAGAGAGAGGGAGGGGCTGAAGAAAATGATCCCAAAATACACAAAGATTGTGTATATATAAATTTGGGAAATTTCCCAAATTGCCCTTTCTCCAAATTCTGAAAATTAGGCAAAACCGCCCTTGGCGCGATAGTGGCGCATCGCGCCCTTACAGCGCCAAGGCCAATTACGCCTAAAACCTGCACAACTTTTAGTGGCGCGTCGCGCCAGGGACCAAACTACTGAGGCATGATTCTGGCGCGATAGTGGCGCGTCGCGCCCTTACAGTGCCAAGCCTATTGTCCTAAATTCTGGGAATTTGGCCTGAAAAACCCTGCACACTTTTAGTGGCGCGTCGCGCCAGGGACCAAACTACTGAGGCATGTTTCTGGCGCGCTAGTGGCGCGTCGCGCCCTTACAGCGCCAAGGCCATTTCCCAGCAGTTGTAACCCAGGCCAAAAATGAAATCCGTGTCGTGCTAGTTCGTCTTCGGATCGTCATATCTTTTGACTCCGAACTCCAAATTTTACGTTCTTGGTGGTGTTGGAAGAAGACTCGACGACCTTTAATTTGATAGGTCGTGGGCCACCTGAATTGACGTCTTTCGAAAGATAGGATCGTTAAAAGTCGACCCTTTCATGAACTCGTCCTAAACTTAGCCACGACGGATATTTTGGACTTAGCTCAGTCCTAGAGGCCCTCAATGACCCCACATCACCTCCAACGCTCTTAAATTTACCAGGGACTCATCTCAACTCAAGCACATACTTCGAAATAAATACGATGGGCCCCCATACGTATGCAAAGAAGGCCCGAATCTTAGGAGAATTTTGAGGGGTGTTACAGTTACCCTCTTCTGCTTGATTCAAAACATGGTTTATACCTTCAAAAGCATTTTGGTCTTTTAGTACATATCATATTTTACGACTTCAGATGTCGTAATTATCATCGTTCAATTTTTCACCTTAGTTTAAGTCAGCAATTATACTTTTTGATGCCACGTCTGTAATTAAGAAACAAACACACAAGTATTTTATCAATTTTGCATGCAAATTACACATTCAAGCAAATCATTTCACATTAAGGTTTCATGTTTAGGTTAAAATCGAAAGGACACTTAAGAATACAATCATCATCTACGAACTAAACATTTGAACAAAATTAAAAATTAATTTCTTAATGTGTATTAGAATGATAGCTTTCAATTAAGTCGATGTAAACTCAAATAAATGAATAAAATTCATATAAAAGAAAACAATATATATATATATATATAAACATCTTCAAGTTACAAGTCAATTTAAAGATGAGAATCATCCCACAAATATTCGTGATGACTTATGTACAACCAAAAAGGCTCGGTAGGCCAAATCTCATGGTAAGCATTAATTAATCTCTCGTCCCTAGGATCATGGAGAGAATTTGCTAAAATAGCTAAAGTTTCCCAATCCGATATTTCTAAATATTGTTTTAGTTCTACAAGTTTTAATTCAAACAAATGAATAAAATTAGCAACAGTAATACTTGGGGACATCTTAAAAGACTTGAACTCTATTAGTTTCTTCTGTCTTTCCCTTCGTATAGCCCTTTCATTTCGTAACATATTTTGTGTCGCCCTGGGGACACAATTTCGTATGATCTAACGACCTCAAAAATATGCCCTTCAACGATGTGCTTAAAGAAGCATTATATTCTGAGGGTTAAAGAGCTTGCGTGGTTGGTCCAATTGAACCCATGAGGCTGATTAATTGGAGGAAAGAGAGGAGAAGTTAACAAATAGACATTTGACTGATTTCATATTCTTGAGTGAGGTATTGACAATTTATTTTCCATTATCTGGTGTAGTTGAAAGATTGATAAAATGATATCCTTTCCTTGTTCATTTTTGTCCAGCTGTTGAAGGATTTGAAAGGCAATATTAGAGGTATCATATATTGCAACTACAGTACAAGTTTTAAAGCTGATGAAATTAGAGGTGCTTTTGTGGAATTGCAACTCCAATACGTGTTCTAAAGTTTACATAATAAGTCAATCGTTTTTTAGGGTAATTTTTTCATTGTAAACAATTGCATTATGTTCTTGGATCTCATCAGCAACCTGAATTTTAATGAACTACTGCTTAACCTGATAAATAAAGGCAATATATATGAGGTATCCAATAACTCCAATTTTACTTTCTTGTAGACCAATCATTTGATGTCTCCTCTTCTCACTTAAAACAAACTCAGCATTACATGGAATTACTTGTCTTTCATAAGTTTTTTTCTAGCGCAGACATATTAAGTTTTTTGACATTTTTTGAGTATTTTCCCTCTTAATTGATCTAAGAGGCCGACTTTGAGACATTAGGCTCTCAACCTTATTTGGGTGGAAACTTGAAGTCAAATTATTTGTTGTCCATGCTTGTGGGGAAAAAAGACAATGTCAGTTGTAATATTAACCCTTGCTTATATTATCTAAGTTAAATAAACTTGTGATGTGAGCATTTACTGTGGCTTGTATTCTTGGCTTCTTTGGCAGAACAACAGGTACGTACACGTTTGTTGATGTTTTTTGTTCATTATGTTGAAGTAAGGATATGTTATTTAAGAGTTTGGTTCAATCATTACACTACTGGTGTCATGTCGATTAGAATCCTCAAACTTGTAAATATATGACTGTAATCATTTACAATTTATTAAATATAAATTTGTAGAATGGTTCAATTTATATTAAATTCAAGATATATTAATCCAAATAAATATTTTGGATTAATAAAATTGGGTCAATTATTTAAGCCCAATAAATGTGGATTTAATTAAAAAACTAAATCCATTGATTTGGGCTATAAAGATGACTCCACTTTGTTAAGCCCAATATCATCTCATCTTAGAGGCCCATTTTCATGCCACATGTCAAAGTTAAGTGGCAATCCAAGTCAAATTAAATAAGCCACTAGAATTATGTCATGTGCCAAAGTTAGGTGGCAATCCAAGTCAAATTAAATAAGCTACTAAAATCATGCCACATGTCAAAGTTAGGTGGCAATCCAAGTCAAATCAGATAAGCCACTAAAATCATGCCACATGTCAAAGTTATGTGGCAATCTAAGTCAAACTAATGATGCCACTAGAACAATGCCACGTGTCTATGTGACATGTTCTGACCAATCAAATTAAAACTCTTCAACAAAGAAATCTGATTGGTCAGTTCAAACCAACCAATCAAATCACACCCTCATACCACTCCCTATAACTATAAATAGGGGTCCTCATTATTCTGAAAGGGGGGTTTTGGGAAGAACAAGAAGCAAGAAGAGAGCTCGTGGATCAAAGGCCGCAAATTCTCTACAAAGCTACAAAGTTCAAGCAATCAAATTCAAGTTCAAGATCAAGAACGAAGAAGAAGATCAAGATCAAGTTACTTGTTCATCTTTACTGTTCGTCATAACCATACAAGTGTTCGTGACGAATAATTCAAATCCAAATTCGAAGACGGAGATTCAAGATCAAGCTATTCAAGCCCTTAACTCTAAATCAAAATCAAATTCAAGTTCAACGTGTTTTATATTATTTGAAGAATCAGAGGATTATCATAGAGATTGTAAATCGCATTACATTTTGAAATCAAATATTACACTTTGTTACTCCAATTTTCCGGTCTTGATTATTTATTTTTCTCGGCTCAAAAATTTGTTGTTTACAAATTTTGGCACGCCCAGTGGGACCATCTCTACCTCTCATCTCTTCACATCGATCATCAAACTTCAAGAACACTTAAATGGCATCTAAGAAGTTTGACTCCAGGACTATTATTGCTAAGGCTACTGATTCTAAGTTTTCCTCTGAGGTGGAGAACATACTGGATGCTACTATGGGAAGTTTGGGACCCATCACTAGGAACAGAGCAAACTTGCTAGGACAACAAACACTTTAAGTGTCGTCCGCATCAGTTCCTATTTTTGATCTTCCATCTTCAAAGGGGGCAAGATTCTTTCTGAATGAATTGGAAGAAGGAGAGAATATAGCTGATATTGTTGAAAAGACGTTGGCTCGACTTAGTCCTTTTAATACGAGGAATTGCACTATTCAAGATGAAGATGATGTCTTGATCACTAGATCTACCTCAGTCACTCCACGTAACTTGTTTCAAATAGATTTCAGTTTGAGGGAAAATCCATGCTTTACTCCATCATCCATAACGGCCATCCAAGCGATGATGACTAACACCTCAACTGTTGAAGAACAACTGGCGAGTTTGACGAAGGCAATTGAAGGTCTAACAAAATATGTGCAAGATCAGGATAATCGAATTGTCAAGTTGACGGACAGAGTTGAGAATATTATAGAGGGGGACTCAAATCATGCACCTGAAAAACGTCTGATGATACAAGAAAAGGGAGATTCAGTTGCAAAGCAAATAAATGTGGGTGATGAGCTGCAAGTATCTGCTGAAGGAGGAATTCCCATTCATCAACTGAAGGACTTCATTATGGGAACTATCAAAGATAAGTATGACGTGTCTTCAAAGTCATTATTCACATATGCAAAGCCATACACTTCAAGAATCGATGTTTTGAAGATGCCTACAGGTTATCAACCTCCAAAATTTCAACAATTTGATGGAAAGGGAAATCCAAAACGACACATTGCCCATTTTGTTGAAACCTGCAATAATGCTGGAATATATGGAGATTATCTGGTCAAGCAATTTGTGCACTCCTTACAAGGAAATGCTTTTGACTGGTATACGGATCTCGAGGCAGGCTCTATTGATAGTTGGGAACAACTTGAGCATGAATTTCTTAATCGCTTCTATAGCACAAGGCGTACTGTGAGCATGGTTGAACTCACAAATACACGTCAATGGGAAGATGAACCCGTCATTGAGTTCATCAACCGATGGAGAAATGCAAGCCTCAATTGTAAGGATAGGCTTAGTGAAACTTCCAGAATAGAAATGTGTATTCAAGGAATGCGTTGGGGACTTCGTTATATCCTACAGTGTATTAAACCCAAATCATTTGAGGAACTAGCCACACGTGCTCATGATATGGAGTTGAGCATGTCTGCAAGCGGTATTGAAGGACCAATTATTTATGGGCCTCGCAAGGGAAAAGACAAAATGGAGGTAAAGAAAGGGGGAAAATCAACACCTAAGTTTGGAAACAAGGAGTCGATGAGTGTTAATGCCGTACCTTTGAAAGTGGCTACAAATCTAAGCAAGAATCAAAGGGTGAAGACCACAACTTTTCAGAATAATGCTGGTAGAAAGCTGACTTTAAAGGAAATGCAGGCAAAGAGTATCCTTTCTTGGACTCAGATGTTCCAGCAATTTTCGAAGAGCTTCTGACGTTAAAACTCTTTGAGCTACCTGAAATGAAGTGTCCAGATCAGGCTGGGAGGACTAATGGGCCATCCTATTGAAAAGTGTTTTATCTTTAAGGAAAAGATTATGGACTTGGCCCGTGAAGGAAAGATATTGCTTGAAGATGAGAAGGAGAGTTCAAATCAAGTCTCTCTCACTTTTGGTTCACTTGACCCCATAGTTCTTTGCAACTTTGTCGAAATACATGATAGTGGTGATGACCTAGCCACATCACCATCAAAGATGATTAAATTTGGTGACTTCAAACCAATAAACGTTAACGTATCATCGCTTGTTCCTTTGATGAATGAAGTAATATGGGAAGATAAATCTCTAGAGGAAAACCAATCTTGCGGTGCTTATACTGATGATGAAGGATGGATTTTAGTGACACGACGAAGACGTCGTAAAATGAACTTGCAAAGAGAACCAAATAAGCAAGTGACTAGAGCGAAGATAAGAACAAAGTGGTGCCATCCACCTACCCCTAAAACTCAAAGGGTAAAGAAGAATGTGAAGAAGTCAAGAGTCGAGGGAAATTACTATCAAAAGCAACGTCCTCCGGTGACATTAGAGAAATTCTTGCCAAGTTGGTTTCGTGAAAAGATTTCTCATCGTGACACCAAGGCCTCGTGTTGTAACATTGATAGAGAAGAGATAATGGTAGAAAGCTCATCACCATCATTACCTCCATCACATGAAGTCCCTATAAAGCCTCACTTTGAAGAAGTGGACACTTGTGATGCGAAGTTTACATTCACTAATGATGATTTTTTATTGGGTGAAGTGTTGCATAATCGTCCTTTATATATGGTAGGTTTTGTGTGTGGACATAAAGTAAATAGGATCATGGTGGATGATGGATCTGGGGTCAATATTCTCCCTATTCGTACTGTGAAAGAACTTGGAATACCGATAAATGAACTATCTGAAAGTTGTCTGATGATTCAAGGTTTTAACCAAGGGGGGCAGAGAGTCATTGGTGCTGTCAAATTAGATATAACGATGGGGGATATGCGTTCGAGTGCATGGATGCATGTTATTGACTCAAAGACCTCGTATAACATCTTGTTAGGAAGACCATGGATACATGAGAACAAAGTAGTACCGTCCACCTAGCATCAATGTTTCAAATACTTTGAAGATGGGGTTCAAAAGAAGGTAGTTGCTAATGATGAACCTTTCACCGAGATGGAAGCGCACTTTGCTGATGCAAAATTCTACTTAAAGAATCATGTTTCAAAAGAAGTTAAAGTTGATAATGTGATACCTGCTGATATCACAAAAAGGGTTGATGTAGCACCTGCTAATGCGAGGGTCATGATTGAAAAGGATAAAATGCTTTCAGATATGAGTAAAGTACCTAAGATAAGTGAGGCATCTTCAAGTAAGAGAATGATTCCTATTTCTCACTATGTCCCAAAGACAAACAAAGTCAAGATCCCACCCTCTGAGTTGCAGAGTAGTAAGTTGACATTCCCTATCAAGCAAATTGATGCGATCAAATCACCTTCAAAAATGATACAGAGATTTGTCAGACCATCGAATCATGATTCACATGAATCACTCCCTAAAAATCGTACAAATAAGGGTTTTGACCCGAATGCATATAAGTTATTGGTGAAAGCAGGATACAATCCCAATGAAGCTTCTAAAGTAGGGAAGCTTTCAAATGAAGTTATTGAAAGGGCAAATCATGGCCTAAATCCAACTCAAAGGATGATGATAGAGAAAGGGTATGATGTCAAGCAATCGTGCGAAGGCCCGGGTTACAAACAACCGTCACCAATCCGAATCTCTATAAAAAGGATGAGCATCAACTATATTACCCCTGTGGAAGAATCGATGATGTTCAACAAAAAGTCTTCTGTGTTTGATCGACTTAGTGGCATGACTCCTAAGGTTTCTGCATCTAATCGACTAATAGAATCAACTCCAAGAATTTCAGTATTTGATCGACTGGGACCAATGAAGAAGAAATACAAGCGCCAAGGAGATTATAGAACAGTGGAAGAGCGGGTATATGCCCGGGAGCATAATTCACCTAAGAATTGGCCCAGTTTGATCCCTTCTAGAATGAGGCGAGAAACAAAACTTGTAGTTTCATGTGGAGATGTTCTGAGAGCAAAAACTCATACCATAGTTCACACTAGGGAGCGAGATGAAGATGAAGAAAGTGTGGGATCATCAAATCACATCACAATTTGTGACGAAGAAAGTACTCCACTATATGCAAAAATTGATGATGGATTTGTTAATATTCATGCATGCCATCACATATCTTTTAATGATGGTGATCCTCAAGAAGATGAGGATGCTGAAGATGCGCCACCTGAACTCGAGGAAGGGATAAAGAATACTGTTGATGCATTGAAGGAAGTAAATCTTGGAGTTGATGATGATATAAGGCCTACATATGTGAGTGCTTCGCTGGATGACGATGAAGAGAAGAAATATATTGAGCTGCTTATGGAATTTAGGGATGTATTTGCTTGGAGTTACAAAGAGATGCCAGGGTTAGAACCTAAAGTTGCAGTTCATCATCTTGCTGTAAAACGAGGTACTCGTCCTGTTAAACAAGCGCAACGTCGCTTTAGACCTGAATTGGTTCCTTTGATCGAAACTGAGGTTAACAAGCTCATTGAAGCAGGTTTTATTCGTGAAGTCAAATATCCTACATGGATTTCAAGCATTGTACCTTTAAGAAAGAAGAATGGCCAAATACGAGTTTGTGTTGACTTTAGAGACCTTAATAATGCATGCCCTAAGGATGAATTTCCTCTTCCAATCCTTGATCTTATGATTGATGCTACAACTGGTACGAGGCAATGTCCTTCATGGATGGTTCATCTGGATACAATCAAATTTGCATGGCACCAAAGGATGAAGAACTTACTGTATTTCGCTCTTCTAAAGGTATATATTGCTACAAAGTGATGCCTTTTGATTTAAAAAATGCTGGAGCCACTTATCAACGAGCCATGCAGAATATTTTTGATTACATGCTTCATAAAAATGTTGAGTGTTATGTCGATGACTTAGTAGTAAAATCAAAGAAGAGTGATGACCACTTGAAAGATCTGAGAATGGTGTTTGAACGGCTTCGAAGATACCAATTCAAAATGAATCCTTTAAAATGTGCCTTTGGAGTTACTTCGGGAAAGTTTCTCGGTTTTATTATTCGACATCGAGGAATCGAGATTGATCAAGATAAGATAGATGCTATTTTGAAGATGCCTGAGCCAAAAAATATTCATGAGTTGAAAAGCTTACAAGGAAAATTAGCATATCTTAGGAGGTTTATCTCAAATCTGGCTGGGAGATGTCAACCATTCAGTCGCCTTATGAAGAAAGATGTTCCTTTTGAATGGGACCAAGCTTGTACCAATGCTTTTGAGAACATAAAGTCTTATCTGATGAAACCTCCAGTACTTGTAGCTCTTATACCTGGAAAACCATTAATTTTATACATTGTAGCACAAGAAAGGTCAGTAGGAGCACTTCTCGCACAAGAAAATGATGAAGGGAAAGAAAATGCCCTATATTACTTGAGTAGGATGATGACACAAAATGAGATCAAGTATTCACCTATTGAGAAGTTATGTCTGGCACTCGTGTTCTTAATTCAGAAGATGAAGCATTACTTCCAGGCTCATATTATACAACTTGTCTCTAAAGTGAATCCTATCAAGTTTGTCATGTCCAAGCCTGTCTTAAGTGATAGGCTAGCAATGTGGTACCTCCAGTTTCAACAATTTGAGATTGTGTATATATCTCAGAAGGCAGTGAAAGGACAAGTGCTAGCAGATTTCTTGGCCAATCATCCAATTCCAAATGATTGGGAGTTATCTGATGAATTACCTGATGAAGACGCAATGCTAGTAGAAATTCAGCCACCTTGGAAGATGTATTTTGATGGTGCTGCACATCGTGAAGGAGCCGGTGCTGGAGTGGTATTTGTCACTTCCCATGGAGAAGTTTTGCCATACTCCTTCACTCTAACACAAAACTGCTCCAATAATGTTGCTGAATATCAAGCACTCTTACTTGGGCTTGAGATGGCCATTGATATGAAACAATTGCAACTACAAGTTTTTGGGGATTCCAAGTTGGTGATCAATCAAGTCTTGGGTAATTATAAAGTAAAGAAGCCTGAGTTAATCCCATACTGCAATTACGCTCAAAAGATGATAGGATGGTTTGGAGAGGTGACTATTCAACATGTCCCAAGAAAGGAAAATAAAAAGGCTGATGCATTGACAGCTTTAGCTTCTGCATTAGTATCTCCTGATGAAATACAAGTTGTGGTTTGCCAAAGATGGATAACTCCACCTCCAAATAAGCATGAAGAAGAATTTTAACAAGTTATCGCCACTTTGGAAGCTGAAATTGACGATTGGCGACAACCAATAATAGATTACTTGTGTTATGGAATATTACCAGAAAACCTTCGAAGAAGAACAGAAATCCGACGACGAGACCCTCGTTTTCTTTATTATAAAAATACACTTTATAGGCAATCGTTCGATGGAGTTCTCTTACGATGTTTGGGGGCAGATGAATCTACTCAAGCTATGCAAGAAGCGCATTCTGGAGTATGTGGAGCGCATCAGTCTGGACCAAAACTTCATTTTCACATAAAAAAGATGGGATATTACTGGCAAACCATGGTGAAATATTGTTTGGATTACGTCCGAAGATGTAAAGCTTTCCAATTCCATGCGAATTTTATACATCAACCCCCAGAAGTATTGCACCCAACTATTGCCTCATGGCCATTTGAAGCTTGGGGTTTAGATGTTGTTGGACCATTGCCTAAGTCCTCTGGTGGACATTTGTACATCCTGGCTGCAACTAACTACTTCTCAAAATGGGCAGAAGTTGTTTCTCTTAGAGAAGTAAAGAAAGAGAATGTCGCCAACTTCATTCGAGTTAATATTATCTACCATTTTGGTATTCGTCGATATATATTGACAGATAATGGCAAGCCATTTGATAACAAGTTAATGACGAAGATATGTAATCTTTTTGGCTTCAAGCAACGTAATTCCTCTATGTATTATACGGCTGCTAATGGTCTCGCTGAAGCATTTAACAAGACACTCTGCAACTTGTGGAAAAAAGTTGTTTCCAAGTCTAAGAGAGATTGTCATGAAAGAATGGAAGAGGCTCTTTGGCATATAGGACTACATATCGCACGTCGACACAAGCAACTCCCTACTCTCTTGTTTATGGAGTTGAAGCAGTTCTTCCACTTGAACGTCAAATCCCGTCATTGCGCCTTGCCATTCAAGAAGGGCTCACTGATGAAGAAAATGCTCGGTTGCGCCTTGAAGAATTGGAGGCTCTTGATGAAAAAAGACTAGAGGCCCAACAAAGTCTGCAATGTTATCAAGCTCGTCTAGCTCGATCTTTTAATAAGAAGGTTCGTCTTAGATGCTTCTAAGTGGGTGATCAAGTTCTTGTTGTAAGAAGGCCCATTATTACTTCTCGTCGGTCTGGAAGCAAGTTCTCCGCTAAATGGGATGGACCATATGTGGTACAAGAAGTATACTCAAGTGGCGCTTACAAACTGGTCGACTCAGAAGGATTGCACATTGGCCCCATTAACGGAAAGTTTATAAAGAGATACTATCCATGAAGAAAAGAAACACACTCCTTAAGGTACGAGTATAAACTGCATGTTACTCCTGGCCCGCAAGAGTATAAACTATACACGGCACCCCATAAAAAAAATATCCGCTAGGTTGAAAATCTCGAAAGAGGCGGCCTAGGCAAAAGTTAGGACAAAAAAAAATCTCTCAGAACTACGTTATGACTTGATCCTCTTCACTGAGGTACGTAGGCGCTTAGAATTACATTCTGAGTTCAGTCGCATGAGTATCCAAAGAACTCATAGTCTCTCTTGACCCTCTCCACCATAATCCATGAGTTACATCCTAAATTTTAGTCTCATAAGTTCAAAAGAAATGGGGCACACTGTTATTTGAGCATCACAATGTTCTTGTATATTGTCATATATGACATATGAATTAAAGAGGGCCAATCAAGACAGAATTTGAATTGACTTCAAAGAAATATTCATACAAATCCATAAAGCTATTAGCTGTGATTATTGTACATGTTGTAGTTTTTTGGATTCTCTATGCTAAGATACGAATATTTTCTTCATGCGAATGTGAATCTATCAGTTTTTCTGTATGTGAAATTCATTTTTGAAGTTTACTTAGAACTATCCTGCCAGACTTAAACCATAAATTTTGGATATGTTAAGAAGTTTGGTTTCTGATAAATTAAACCTCTCCTGGATTTGGTGCTCTTATACAATGATATATCTCTTGTACTATCGAAACACAAAAGGTATCGTAACTCTGAAGAAGAGAAAGTCAAATCTCTAAGGTAAACCATGATTCAATCTGTAAAAAAAAAGTGTTAGCGCTTAAATTAGTAATTCAATAATCATGATAATGAATCTCAATAATGAACTATTATATTCTTTGAGCAAAACCTATGTCTGACTCAGACGGTGTAAAGTCTTTGCCACAAATCATGTAAAGTCTTTGCCTTAGACGGTGTAAAGTCTTTAGCTCGGACTATGGAATACCTTTTCTTTGCCACAAATCATGTAAAGTCTTTGCCTCAGACGGTGTAAAGTCTTTAGCTTGGACTATGGAATGCCTCTGACTCAGACGGTGTAAAGTCTTTGCCATAAATCATGTAAAGTCTTTGCCATAAATCATGTAAAGTCTTTGCCTTAGACGGTGTAAAGTCTTTAGCTCAGACTATGGATTGCCTTTTTCTTGCCACAAATTATGTAAAGTCTTTATCTCAGACGGTGTAAAGTCTTTGACTTGGACCAATAGAATAAAAGTTTATTGCATATGAAGTAATATTTTTATTTGAAAAAAAATAATAAAATATATATATATATATATATATATATATTAAAAAAAATGTACCTCATATGTTGATGAACTCAAGAGGATATGCAAAAAGGAGTATCAAAACTGTCAATACCAATGATGAAAATAAATAGAAGGAGGGAGTCTATTTATAGATAAATAGTGATGGTGAGAGAGTCATTCTTCCAAAGTAATTGTAATTACTTTTTGGTAGAACTCTAGTAAAATGATACAAATTTATTCTCTCCAAATCCTAATTGGATGTGAAATTGTGAAAATTTGGGCTATCCATATTCTAAAAGGAGTGTGTCCTTTCAGAATTCTAATTGGATTTGGAAGACAGAATAAAGGGTAGGCATTTGCAAAAACAAACGTGAAAAAAAAACGTGAATAAATAAATAAATAAATTATCTAGAACGATATTGAAGGAGTTTAAATCTAAATTTTGGATATGTTATATAACTTTGTGTCTAAATTCAAAATAATCAAGCGGCTTGTGATTTTGAAGTTCCTACATGAAGATACAAAAGTTTTAATAAAATCACTCAAATCTGAAACCGCCAGCATGGCAAAATCTAGAGCTAACTTTAAAAAAATATCTAGAATTTTCATGAAAGTATTAAATTCTCAATTTTGGATATGTTGTAAATCGAGAAGTCTAGTTTCTAGAAAATCACACCGTTCGTGATTCCTACATATCTACAATAAGATATGAATTTTCTACGACAGACATGTCAAGATGAGGAAAAGGCTGTTGAAAATCAAAGAAAAGAAAGAAGAAAGTACCACAACGCTGATTGTCAAGCCACATTGCTGCAAAACAATGAAGGCCAGACATCTATTTATAGAGGTTTATTAGCACATATTATAACTAGATTCAAACTTGAATTAGGCTTCTACAAAATTGACTCCTAAGCGGATTTCAATTAGTGGTGGAATCTTGCATGACAAGTAAACACCCTAAAAAAAGGGCAAAAAAAAACGTGAAAAAAAACGTGGAAAAAAAATCATTTTTTTTCTTCTCTTTCCTAATCCTCATTGGATATAACTAATTTGCTACATTCCTACTCCAACAATGATGAAGGGGTGCATCAATATAGTATGAATTCACGGTACATCTCAAAATGCATGGCATGTCATTATCCTACAAGTAATACTTCAAGCCTAGTCTTCAAAAGATAAAATATCTCGACAAGACTTGAAGCAGGGAGCATTTGTAATCATTTACAATTTATTAAATATAAATTTATAGAATGGTTCAATTTATATTAAATTCAAGATATATTAGTCCAAATAAATATTTTGAATTAATAAAATTGGGTCAATTATTTAAGCCCAATAAATGTGGATTTAATTAAAAAACTAAATCCATTGATTTGGGCTATAAAGATGACTCCACTTTGTTAAGCCCAATATCATCTCATCCTAGAGGCTCATTTTCATGCCACATGTCAAAGTTAAGTGGCAATTCAAGTCAAATTAAATAAGCCACTAGAATTATGTCATGTGCCAAAGTTAGGTGGCAATCCAAGTCAAATTAAATAAGCCACTAAAATCATGCCACATGTCAAAGTTAGGTGGCAATCCAAGTCAAATCAGATAAGCCACTAAAATCATGCCACATGTCAAAGTTATGTGGCAATCTAAGTCAAACTAATGATGCCACTAGAACAATGTCACGTGTCTATGTGACATGTTCTGACCAATCAAATTAAAACTCTTCAACAAAGAAATCTGATTGGTCAGTTCAAACCAACCAATCAAATCACACCCTCATACCACTCCCTACAACTATAAATAGGGGTCCTCATTATTCTGAAAGTTTTTTTTTGGAAGAACAAGAAGCAAGAAGAGAGCTCGTGGATCAAATGCCGCAAATTCTCTACAAAGCTACAAAGTTCAAGCAATCAAATTCAAGTTCAAGATCAAGAACGAAGAAGAAGATCAAGATCAAGTTACTTGTTCATCTTTACTGTTCGTCATAACCATACAAGTGTTCGTGACGAATAATTCAAATCCAAATTCGAAGACGAAGATTCAAGATCAAGCTATTCAAGCCCTTGACTCTAAATCAAAATCAAATTCAAGTTCAACGTGTTTCATATTATTTGAAGAATCAGAGGATTATCATAGAGATTGTAAACCGCATTACATTTTGAAATCAAATATTACACTTTGTTACTCCAATTTTCCGGTCTTGATTATTTATTTTTCTCGGCTCGAAAATTTGTTGTTTACAATGACCTTTCCATCTTATCCAAGTATTCAATCTATTAGTCAAATTCAAAAGAATCAAGACTGCAACGGGATGGTAAATATTTTTGCCATTCTTAATCAGAAGTTTAGGGTTCGATTTCTGAAAATGGAATCAACGAATTATCACTGAGAATAGGATGAATCCAGATTAATCAGACCCTATAGAAATAAATATCTTCTTCTAACACTTGGATTAGGATTATGTATGTAGACACCTTGAATAAGAGAAAAACTATCGAAATTGATGAATAAAAGGCTGGAAAAGGCATATGTACCCCCAAAACTATACCCGAATTCTAGCGACACAACTAATTTTAATGAGGGTCCTATTATCCCCCCTAAACATTTTTCCTATATTTCTTTGCACCTTATATGCTGTCGTGGAGCCACAACCTAATTCAATTAGCTTCGGTGATATACACACGCTGCCACATGTATAATTTTATTATTATTATTATTTTTAATTTAAATTTTTTATATAAAAAATTCTTCTTATTTTCTTTGCTTTGTATTTAAAATAACTTAATACACTAAAATAATTTTTGTTTTAATTTTCTTTGCATTGTATTTAAAAAAAATCAAATACACATAACTTTTTAAATTTTCATTACCTTGTATTTACAATATTTCAAACATACGTAGTTTTTTTTTCCTCATTTTTAGTATTCATTCATTGTCTTTCTCTTTTTTTTTATTGATTTTATTTATTCTTTTATTTACTTCGCCTTTCTTTTTTATTTGATTTCAAATTTAATTTTAATTGTCTTGTATTTATAATTATTAACTTTCAGATAGATATCAAAATAAGTGAAAGAAATTCAATAAAACATAAAAAAATTAAACGCTACAATTAAAAGATACTTTTTTGAAACAATATTATTATTTAAAAAATACACATAATTTTTTCAAAATAATTAAAAGTGAAAAGATAAGAAATTAATGAAAGAGAAAAAAAGGTTAAAGTGATCAAGAGGGAAATACATATTTACAAATAAATAAATAAATAAATATAAATGTATATATTACAAAGAAAGAAATAAAAATAATTATAAGTCTAATTGTCATTAGTTGTGTGTACTAGCTAATTGTAAAATGTCCATTTGAAAAACTACATATGTCCAATATTGATAAGATTTTTTCCCTCATTTTTCAGCCTTTCACTTGCTTTCAAGACAGTGAGCACACTTTATTGTCATCTCAACATCAAAGGGTGTATTTATTATCCTTTAAAATAGTTCAAAGGGATAATAGAAACCCCAAATTTTGGTTATAGTTCAATGAGGTACTTCTTACGTGATGAAAAGCTAGAGTAAAACGAAGAATTAATAATACAATGCACTAAGATTTTGAATCAAATCTTTGTGTTTTAGGTTTAAAAATATACTACAATTCGCCTTGGGATAAAATATTTTTGACAATTTAGTATATGCACTCGAAAACATGGAAATTGCTGAATGATCATGGGTAAACTTATTGAGATAGTTCATCACTGCGTAAAGTACGGGTAATTTACCTAGTGAAAAAATATTTTTGAGTTATTTTTAATATGTTAAGGATATTTGATTTAATAGGTAGAAGGGGAACAAATTAAATCATTTCTAGTAGGTTAAGATCATTTTTGATTCAATAAGCAAAAAAAGGATAAATTTAATCCAAAAAATAAAAATAATATATTTCTGAACCATTTCTAATACGTTAAAAAGAAATTTTTAAAACATTTCCCATATGAAAAATTATAAACCCCCATGGTTAACATAAGATTTTTTTTGGAGGGAAGGAAGAAAAAGGTGACCCATTATTCTTGCAAGACACGAGGACAATCTTGGAAGTTTACAAGTCATGATTTGATTCTGCATACTTTATCAAACTAGCAAAAGTTAAAGACAAGTTGGGCCAAAAGTGAGAAAAAAAAGATTATATGTGTTGGTACCAAAAGCAAAAGGGAGATGATGTGAATATCAGATTCTCTTTTTCTTCCTTTAAAGAGATGCTTTTGCAGTTTGCATGGCCAGATTTTCATCCCACATCCATATCCAATATCACAATAATATATTGATCAAGAAAAAGAATCATTCATCAATAAATAATACAATCATCTTCCTTTAAGGATTGGACCCCACATGCAAAAACAGTGAGCTTGTGATTTTCGCACTATTTAAAAGGAATTCTTGCATATTTAAATTATTCATAATATGTAAATGCGCTCATGGGGTTTAATTGATATTTATATTTTTTAATTTTAAATATACCTAAATAAAAAATTAAATTTATATAAAACTGAATAAATAATATATGTATTCTATATGATAATTCACGTGTATTGTACTCTTATTCAAATTTAAGTAGTTATATATGTATATTCAAAATTGAACGACATAAAAGCTATTTGAGACCAAATTAAAGGATATTTATGTATTATTATGCCTTTATATTAGAGATTTGGTCAAATCAACTAGAAAAGAAGAAACAAAATTTAAAACAGAGAAAAAAAATGAAATAAATAAAAATGGACAAATATTGTTTTACTTGCTTTCCACTTTGCAGTGGTGTGAAGTGTCAACATTACTAAATATTCTTTCCCAAAGCAAAGTGAAAAAGTTGAAGCTGAAAGATGAAGTTGAATTCCTTCTACCTTTGGAAAAAGCAGATTTCAAAATATTCAAAAGAAAAACAACATAGGAATGTGAGTGAACATTACACAAAACTCCTCAATAACAATAAAGTTAAAGGTAATCCAAGAAAGATCAATTAAGATCCACTTTTAGGGAGTCGTGAACTTCACTAAATACTAAAATATTATACTACAAGTTTATCAAACAGAACACAGCTTATCTTCTTCTTCATCTTCCATGGGTTTTCTTTTACAATCCTTTGTTATACTTCTTTGCTTCACTCCAGCAATTGTGTGTCAAGTTACAGGTATGTCCTCTTTACATCTTTACCTTCACTATACCACATAATCTTGAAATAAAAAATCAATCTTGGCTTCAAATAACCTGAATTTCAATAGAATAAAACACATATATGCCACATCTAGAAATTTCCTACTTGATTTTCATTAGGTCAAGATAAAGGGATTTTATATATATAGACCATACCTATTATTAGTTGAGAATAGATTTTAGTCATGTTAATACATTTACTTTAGGTACTATGTACTCTAGGAAACTTTTAATCCTGTCAAAGATTTATATGCCAGTAGAAAATAGTGAACTTCTAGTGTTTCTTCTTTTTGGTTTTTATTCGGTGTAATATTGGTTGGAGATGAGCTTAAATGACAAGAGAGAGTTGCTTGGTAAACACCCTTCACCAACAACTCTGGGGTCGTTTGGTAGCTGATTTGAAATTGAGAGGTATTAAATATTGCATAAGTAATACCATATTTGGTAGCTGGTCAGCAGGTAAATTATTTATGTATAAAATTATCACGATGATTGGTTTACAATTTATAAATCTGCATAACAAATACATATATAAGTTACGAAAAAATCTATGTGTTATTTTATTCAGGATAGAATGTGGAAAAAGTAATACATGAATAACTGAACCGTGTATAAAATAATACTACATAGATTCTTCGCAATTAATCCATGTATTACTAATACCTGCATAACTCTAAGCAGCTACCAAACGACCCCTAAGGTTTGTGGGTTTGAGTCACCAAGGGAGCAAAAAGGGGTGGGAGCTCCTAGGGAGGGGTAAAAAAAAAAGAGAGAGATGAGCTGAAATAGAGGGATATGGTCAGTGAGGATTCATGTAGCCGATCCAACTCGCTTGGGATTGAGGCATAGTTACAACTGACTTGATTTTCATTAGGAAAAGATAAATGAATGGCATCTTGTTCATGAAATGAAGGTTTAATTATGCAGAGTTTGTAAGTATAGACTGTGGAAGTGCAAACAATTATACGGACACGAGTACAGGATTAGTATGGACTTCGGATGCTGGAATCATGGGGCATGGGAAACCAGTTGTGGTAGTGAATGCAAATGTAAACTCACAACAATATCAAAGGCGCAGAGACTTTCCAGCGGACAGCAACAAATACTGTTATACTTTAAACACCAAGGAGAGAAGGCGTTATCTTGTCCGAGCAACATTCTTATATGGAAGTCCTGCAGCAGAGGGAACATACCCCAAATTTCAGCTCTACTTGGATGCAACTAAGTGGGGAACTATAACCATTTCAGAATCTTCAAGGATATATGTGAGCGAAATGATCATAAGAGCACCTTCAAACTCTATCGACGTGTGCTTGTGTTGTGCAACAACAGAGTCCCCTTTCATATCTACTCTTGAGCTGAGACCTCTAAACTTGTCAATGTATGCCACGGACTATGAAGATAACTTTTATTTAAAAGTGGCAGCAAGAGTAGATTTTGGAGCTCAAAGCAAGGAACCTATAAGGTATATTAAATTTTGGGAATATGCTTTAGTCATGTTTGAACGTTCTCTTTGGATCCTACGTTTTCTAAGAGTCTTTTAGTCCTGTTAGTAATTTATATGCCAATAGAAAATATAGCGAACTTACAGTATCTTATTTTTTTAATTGTAATATTGGTCTAATATGCACTTAAATGGAGAGACAATGATCAGTGAGGATTCATATAGCGTAGCTTGCTTGGGAATGAGGCGTAGTTGTTGCTGTTTGTGAGGTGATACAAAAGCAGATAAACCATAAGTTAAGATTTTTTCAGCTCTCACAAGATCATAACAAGAATAGATCTGTCTCACAGGTATCCTGATGATCCCTATGACCGTATATGGGATTCGGATCTAAAAAAAAGGCCAAACTTTCTAGTAGATGTGGCTGCAGGCACAGAAAGAATCAATACAACAAAGTACATAGATACAAACACAAGAGAATACCCACCCATTAAAGTAATGCAGACTGCAGTAGTTGGGACTAAAGGAATGCTCAGCTATAGGCTGAATCTTGATGACTTTCCAGCGAATGCACGAGCTTTTGCATACTTTGCTGAGATTGAAGACTTAGGGATGAATGAGACCAGGAAGTTTAAAATGGAGCACCCTTACGTTCCCGACTACAGCAATGCTGTGGTGAATATAGCAGAGAATGCAAATGGAAGTTATACTTTGTATGAGCCTAGCTACATGAACATAACATTGGATTTTATACTGTCATTCTCCTTTGTGAAGACTCCTGACTCAACTCGAGGTCCACTACTAAGTGCAATGGAAATATGTAGATATGTGCAAATTGCTACAAAGACGGATGAACAAGATGGTACAATGACCATTTTATGCTTAGTCTAGTTATTTATCTCTATCCATCTATGGTAATTGTTTTACTTCTACACATAATTTTACCAAATATAGCTAATTTATTTAAAGATTCTACTTGTAAGTGAGTACTCTCAACGCCTTCCGCTCCATGTCATTGGGAAGTGATTGGACAGATGAAGACGGTGATCCTTGTGTACCTACACAATGGGAATGGGTGACTTGCAGCACAACTAGTCCACCAAGAATCACAAAAATGTGAGTTATATTGCTACTATATGAGATATGGATATGATGCTAGTCACAGGACGAAAACATAAGGACATTATTTGCAACTACTACTAACCACTGTCCTGCTATAATCCGACAGTGAGATACAGAGAAGAGATGATAAAACTTTTACACAGCATTAGACAGAAATGGTCCTAATCAATTTGATATTTTACTTTGATTTCATCAGAACAATGTCAGGCAAGAATATTAAGGGTGAAATTCCTCGCGAGCTACAACATATGGAAGGACTGACAGAGTTGTAAGTCTGCTTATAAAACAAGTCAAATTTTAATCTTACTATTTCAGTTCCTCATATTTTCTACACTATAGGTGGTTGGATGGAAACTCCCTGACCGGAACAATCCCTGACTTGAGCAATCTTGTTAATTTGAGAATTATGTAAGATCTTTACTAGTGGCTCCACTTTAACAAGTATATCTTTTTCTGTTCTGTTTTTTTCCTTTTAATTAGATTTTTGTATTTTGTCAACATGCAGACATCTTGAGAACAACAACTTGACTGGTCCAATACCTTCATACCTTGGAGGTTTACCAAGCTTATTAGAACTGTATGTTGTGATCAGGATAACAAAACCTTAACTTGATTTAGCGTACAACGCTTCATAATTTGGTTACTCCAAATTTTAAGTATCCAAGATGGATAGTTGGTAGTCTTCTTTATATTTTTTGCTGTCATGGAACACCTTGTATCAATCTTAGAAATTTTGTTTCTTTGTGGCAGAGATGTCCAGAATAACAGCCTAACTGGAGAAATACCGTCATCTTTATTAACAGGAAAAGTAACTTTCAAGTAAGCATACCTTTAATTCTGTACTGGATTGTTGTACCCAGAATACCATAAGAATATGTCAGCAACTAGATCAAAGTAGCTATTTTACTATAGAGTGATTATATTCCTTAGTTTGGATATCTATATCATAAACAAAGGTTATGTCAGTGATCTAGGATTTAGATATACACAGCAATTTTTATGTCACATTATGCTAGGAAGAGAGAAAATAAATTTCATGAATTTTCATCAATTCTTGAAAGTGAGAACTAGGAAATAACATTTACATTTATCTTTGAGCATAGTTAGGGAAAGAGAAATTTTCTTGTACCCTTCAGCAGTACCACATAAACATGGATGTGTGTGTACTGATGGAAGATCTGTTACAATCAGGAAATGAATTCACTTGAAAATGTGTTCCCTTTCTCACAGGTATGAAGGAAATCCTAATCTAAGACCCGAGTCAAACCATAGTACACGTTCCAAAGTGATACTAGGAGCTTCAATTGGAGGACTAGTGATTATATTGGTTCTATTTGCCATCAGTATATTCTTTTTGTGCCACTTCAGAACAAAAGTATCTCATCAAAAAGGTGAAACAACCACTAAACTGTCTTCTTAACTTTTAATTCCATTGCTCCAACATCTTTTCGTACAAATCATTCCATCTATAACTCCCAGGTGAATCTATGCGCACAAGCGCTAAACCCCCAACAGCTTGTTCAATTGCAAGAGGTGGATCCTTAATGGATGAAGGAGTGGCATACTATATCCCACTATCCGTGATAGAAGAAGCAACTGAAAATTTTTCAACGAAAATTGGGAAGGGAAGTTTTGGACCTGTTTACTATGGAAGACTTAGGGATGGGAAAGAAGTTGCTGTCAAAACTATGGCAGATTCATCAAGTCATGGAACCAAACAGTTTGCTACAGAGGTATATTAAGGTTTCTATACTTTTGGTACCATCTCAATGACATAAAACATGTTAATCTTCTATCTGGAGTAACTTATTAAGCTGCTAATTAGCTTTAAGCCCAAATAATAGCAGCTGACACAGCTGTGGTAATAAGGACTATGAGATTTTCTTTTAAGCTCTGATCATCAGTCAGACTTCATAAATATATGACATACCTAAACAAATTATTCATGGTGCTTGTTTCGCTATAATCTACACTTTGTGACTCATCATAAATCACAAACATAAGCTTAAGTTGGATGAGCATAAACAATGCTGCTTGTTTCATTGTTTCGAACTTACCTCATTTAAACTCAAAAGAAAATCCATTCCTTATGTATTTGATACTTAAATGCTGTAAATGTCAAGGAGCTGAGAAAGCAGACTACCATAATTTCACATATGGATAAAGCCATTTTCATCGAGAAATGCACAAATATGAATTACAATAGAGTCAGCGGATGTGAAATATATAACTATATGCTGGAAGATGCCTATAAGAACAACTAAAAAAGTAAAGTAACATTTTTTCTCCATTAAAGTACTCAAAACTTATCGATCGATTCGATCATTCCTGTACAAATTAGACAATTCACAACTTCATAAGATATTTCTTTTGGTTGGAAATTTATACCACTAGTTAAATAACATACTTGCAGGTGGCTCTCTTGTCAAGGATCCATCACAGAAACTTGGTTCCATTGATCGGATACTATGAGGATGACCAACAACGTATGCTTGTCTATGAATACATGCATAATGGAACTTTGAGAGATCATATAACTGGTCTGCACCTTTATGTATACTATAATTGCTATATGTTTTTCTGCATTATTTCCTCCTTGAACTGAATTTATCACACCCCAATTTTGTGGACAGAATCCACTGATAAAAAGCATTTGGACTGGCTAGCACGTCTTAACATTGCAGAAGATGCAGCTAAAGGTTGCAGAAATTTTGCATTGTCAAGAACTTAGAAGTATGTTTTTCTTAGTTAGCCCCGAATCACAAAATAATATTTTTGAGCTTCCTCGTAGGCCTTGAGTACTTACATACTGGATGCAACCCCTCTATCATTCATCGAGATGTGAAAACTAGCAACATTCTCTTAGATATAAATATGCGAGCAAAAGTATCGGATTTTGGACTATCAAGGCAAGCTGAAGAAGATTTAACACATGTCTCAAGCGTGGCACGAGGAACTGTTGGCTACCTTGATCCTGAGTAGGCCATAATCTATCATGAGATTGAATATTTTGCTAGTGATTTTCATTCTTGGTCCTCATGTTTCTCCATTTCCAACAGGTACTATGCAAATCAGCAATTGACAGAAAAAAGTGATGTGTATAGTTTTGGGGTTGTCCTTTTGGAATTGATCTCGGGAAGAAAGCCTTTTTCTACTGAGGAATATGGTGCTGAATGGAGCATTGTTCACTGGGTAAAGTTTATCATAGCTCTTTCTATACATTTCAGGGATGATAACATAAGTTGAGCTTAAGCGGGGAAACATGGCAATTGAGGATTCATATATCGGACCGCAACTTGTTTGAAATTGAGGAATAGTTGTTGTTGTATATATCATCCACCAGCATCACGTGTTCATAATGCATATAAAAAAATCAGATATCTCTTCTACAAAAATCAGAATAAGTATCAAAGCCAAGCCAGCTAGTAGAACTATTAGGTTGTGAACTAGGATAAAGGGGCATAGCTAGGTACAAAGTGCAGCAAAGCAAAAGAAATCAATAAGAAGCTGATCAGGGAATATAAATTTTCAGGGTGGATAGTTATTGTAGTAATATATAAAGGATTCAGGAATTGAAATTAAGAGAAGTCAATGATTTCAAATGTTGGTATCATGGTGATTACCACACATAAACTTCTGTCTGTCTGAAATAAAAAATGGAAAGATGAAAACCATGGTTCTTTTCTCTGGACAGAAGCGTAAGATACTCTATCAAGTTCTGGATGAGCAGTAGTATGCATGCCAATAAAATGTTGGTGTGTTATGAAGTTGCTAATTAGAAAAACTGAAATAAATTGAATACAATCTGCTGATCACAATCATGTTGAAGCATGTGATCCACTCATCTTAATTGTTAAGTTGTTAGATAGAGCACTCTTTAAGTTAATTATATTATGCTTCAACAGATCTGACCAACAATATTTTGCAGGCAAGATCATTGATTCGCAAAGGAGACGTGATAAGTATCATGGATCCTGCACTAGTAGGACATGTCAAAGTTGAGTCAGTATGGAGAATAGCAGAAGTTGCAATACAATGTGTGGAAAGGCATGGCACATCCAGGCCAAGAATGCATGAAATTCTATCAGCCATACAGGATGCAATCAAGATCGAAAAGGGGATTGATAAATTGTCTTCTTCAGGAAGTTCGAAGGCACAATCTTCCAGAAAGACACTCTTAACAAGCTTCCTGGATGTAGAAAGCCCCGACGTATCCAGAAACTCACTTACCCCTTCTGCTAGATGAACAAGTAATTAACAAGAACCATTGTCAATCACTAATGTTTAAACTTCATGGTTTATGTCCTTTTTTTTTTATGTTTTTGGATGTACATAGTGAGTATTATTTTAACTGTACAATAACAGACATTAGTAGGATGTTACTCACTTTAACTGTACATTAACAGACATTAGTAGGATGTTACACACTGACAAGTGAATCATATTTTGGGGAAAATAGTCGGTACATTATGTCTCAACTCAGAACCTACAGTATCTAATCATATACCTCTAGATTGCTTGTATAATACTAAACATTAGCTTGCATGAAAGTAGTATCATTGAGCTATGTTTCATTCTCTATCTCTACTTCTTGTAGTATAATCAGAGGCGGACCTACGTGGTCCAATGAGGATGTACGTACACCCGGTAACATTTTTTTTTTTTTTTATATATGTATAGATAGACTAAAAAAGGTTCATATACTTAATTGTGCACTTTTATTCTCAAGATGTGTTTGGGTGCTTTTGTTTGAAGGTGAGACTTCCAACTCAACACTGTGAGCTCGACTCCAGCCAAGGTTTTTTCTTCTTTTAAAGCCAGCCCATTCTTAAATAGGGCTGCTTATCGGGCGGATCGGACAGATTATTATGCTTAATGGTTTGGCTTAACGGTTATCGGCTTTTAAAAGTACTAATCCGCTAGCCAACCTATAAGATATCGGTTGGTTCAGTATCGGATTAGCATTTATAGGACGGTTATCGGGCGGTGTATCGGTTAAGTATAGCATGACTTGCTGCATTTGAAGCCTCACTTTCACCTATCACCTTATCACTTTGTTCAGCTATTCTAGAAGTTTAAGACTTTGAGTTCCTGTATTTCAATCAACAACCCAAAAATAAGCTATGATATGGATAATCAATTTTATAACAATAGTTTAATAACGCCAAAATCAGTGAAGCACATACCAAAATTAACAGAAATAATCAAAGAAGATTCAAAGCCAATTTAGACATAAAGTGTGGATTTAGCACATTAACATAAAGAATCAGTGAACCAAAGATCTGAAACCTTAAAGAAATTCATGTTTTAGCCAAAATTCACAACAAGAGTAAACATGCATCAAAAGAACATATTGGAAAATCAATAGACAGAAATGAGAAATTAAAAAAATGAGAAAATAAACCTAGACGGATCTTTCCAGATCTGTCTTTGACGTGCCGAAATCTCAGTCTTTAGTCTTCGTTGGCGTTCACTAGCTGTCACCTTCTGGTCGTTGTGATGGTTGGCTCCACCAGAGTCGTATTTGCTGCTATCAATGTTGTTTGGTTCACCAGAGTTTTGATTAATGAAACGTTGCGAGTAGAGGAGGACGGAACGAGAAGTGGTGGAAGCGGCGTCGTGGTCTTGCTTGTCTTTGCGGTGAAATTTTGCCGTAGACAGTAGATGAGAGCGAGAGGATATGTCAAGCCCCGGAAGGGTACCCTAGACGTGACCGGCACTTGAAAGCCATTTCTGATCTTCAAGCGAACCACCTAGCTCAATCATTCCGTCATATACATTCAAAGGAAGGCTCAATTATAACATGCTATTTACAATATGGGGGCCGAAGGCCAAACATGTTTAACTCAACAAAATAAGTATAGTAAGACTCCTCAAAATAACAGTCCAACATCCCCACACTCTAGTCTATGAAGCCTCTATCAAAGTCTGGAAGGTGCCAATGACAAGCCCATGGCTACCAACAATCAAAATACAGAGACAAAACGATACTATGCAAGGAGCTCAAGATCCTCCGGAAGCTGGGAGGACTCACCAACTAGCTGGGAGTGTATGTGGATCTTCAACGGAACGCCGGTTGATGATCTCTAGTACCTGTCGCTGCATCATAAAATGATGCAGGCCAAATGGCGTCAGTACATGGAATGTACGAGTATGTAAAATGGCCGGATGAAACAAACATCAAGAAAACATCAATATCAACTCAGGACCTCAACTCATATATATATATATATATATATATATACAGGACAACTCACTCAAATGCCCTAAGTCTAACAAGAATAGTTTAGACGGGACTAACTCATAAACCACTCAACTCAACTGACTCAGAACACTATCAAGACCTAAATGGGAGTTTCTCTTATCCGACAACCATCACCTATGAGCCGGTGATAGTACAACAATCAGACGTTGTTGCCCCGTCCATCCATACCTTTCCACGGCATGAACGCCTCCCTAATCATGGATGCCATCGATTAGTCAAGTCCTATCATTTCAAGACAATAAAATGGGAAACATCCGACTTTAACGGTTCGATCCCATGAGAAGCATCCGACTTTAACGGTTCCATCCCTACCTACGTTGGCGGCGTAGTTTCTGGGGTTCGAGTATGGACTATACTCTTACCCGCTTCGGTGCTTGATACTCCTCCCATGACTCCATGCTCATAAGACTCCCTCCAATCATCTCAAACAAGCCCTCACGACTAGTTTCATGTGGGACATTGCCAACTCGTCAACTCTATTCTCATTTCAACTCAATTAAGTCATAATGGCAAGTTCCATTTAGGACCTCGTCCACTCGTCAATTCTATCCTCCAATTAACTCAATCAAGCCTCATTTAGATAAGCATCTATGACCTCTCCTCAAGACTCATCACAACTCTATGACTTTAGCTCAACAATTCAAGTAGAAGAACACATTTAAGGAAATTAACTTAAGCAACATAATCACATGGTTAAAGAGGTCAACAAAACATAATAAGAAGTCATCTCCATCAACTCATACTAACATGAAGGTTTTAGGAACTCCTTATCTCAACAACATCAACACATATAACATCAAATAAATAGGGGACAAAACTCATTCAAACATAAACCATACCAAGAAACTCCATTTTTCATGGACATCTAACCTCAAAGCAAGAGGGCACATGGGTGGACTCAACCCATGTTTTGGATAGCCTTACATACCTTAGTGAAGACTTGAAGAAAACCTTGATGTTGGGTCTTCAATGGAGGACTCAAATTTTGAAGCTCTTGAAACTCTTCTTGTTAGAAATAGAGGAGAAGAAGAAGAGAGAGAGAGGAACTCCTAGGACTTTTCTAGAGAGAGAGTGGGGGCTGAAATAAAATGATCCCAAAATAGTCTAGGGTGATACATATATAATTTGGGACAATTCCCAAATTGCTCCTTCCCAAGAGTTCTGAAAAACAGGCAAAAATGCACCTGGCGCGATAGTGGCACATCGCGCCATTGCAGCGCCAGGCCGATTACGCCTAAAAACCTGCACATCGGTTAGTGGCGCGTCGCACCAAGGACCAAACTACTGAGGCACATTCTTGGCGCGGTAGTGGCGCGTCGTGCCCTTACAGCACCAAGGCCAATATTTTCTGGGTTCTGGAAATTGGCTCAAAAAACCTTGCACGCCTTTTAGTGGCGCGCCGCGCCAGAGCCCAAACTACTGAGGCATGTTTCTGGCACGATAGTGGAGCGTCGCCACACTGCAACGCCAAGCCTAGTTTTCCAGCAATTGCAACCTAGGCCTGAAAACCCCTGCTGTGCTAGTTCACCTTAGGACCGCCATATCTTTTGACTCCGAACTCCAAAAGTTACATTCTTGGTGGAGTTGGAAAGAAGACTCGACGACCTTTAATTTGACGGGTCGTGGTCTACCCAGATTGTCGTCTTTCAAAAGATAAGGTCGTTAGAAGTCAACCCCTCAAGCGAACTCCTCCTCAAACTTAGCCACGACGAATCCTTTGGATTTGATTTGGTCCTAGGGGTCCTCTGTGACCCCACATTACCTCCAACACTCTTCAATTTCTCAGGGACTCGTATTAACTCAAGCACATGCTTTGAAAATAAATACAATTGACCCTACACATGTACAAGAAAGGTCCGAATCTTAGGGAACATTTTGAGGGGTGTTACATTATCTCCCCCTTGGGATCATTCGTCCTCGAATGACGAGCAACCAAGAATGGACTCGGGGTTCAAATCACAGTCAAAATTTCAGTCATTCAACTAATCAAATTCTCAAACAATTATCAATCAAAACTCAAAATGCACAAATGAATTCAAGTCAAGGATATGGACATTACCTTCAACATTCTCCTCGGTAGGCACGAATAGATGTGGATATTTAGATTTCATGTCTTCCTCCGCCTCCCATGTGGCTTCCTCAACAAATTGATTTCTCCACTGGACTTTAATTGAGGCGATCTCTTTGTTCCTCAATTTGCGGATTTGGCGATCAAGAATTTGGACCGGAACCTCTTCGTAGGATAAGCTATCCTTAACTCCAATACTATCAACGGGGACTACCAATGAGGGATCGCCAAAGTACTTTTTCAACATCGAAATGTGGAACACCAGATGAATAGAGGATAGCTACGAGGGTAACTCCAACTCATAGGCGACACTCCCAATCTGCCTCGCAATTTGGTAAGGACCAATATATCGAGGACTAAGCTTCCCCTTCTTTCCAAACCTCATGACGCCCTTCATGGGTGACACTTTTAAGTATACCCAATCACTCACCTCAAACTCTAAAACTCTCCTCCTCACATTGGTGTAAGATTTCTGGCGGCTTTGGGCTGTCTTTAACCTATCTTGAATAACTCTCACCTTCTCCGTGGCTTGGTGAACAAAATCAGGCCCAATCAACTCAACTTCACCAACCTCAAACCATCCAATCGGTGATCTACACCTCCTCCCATACAAAGCTTCATAAGGAGCCATTTGAATGCTTGCATGATAGCTATTGTTATATGCAAACTCTATGAGAGGTAAGTGTTCCTCCCAATTTCCCTTGAAGTCAAGCACACATGCCCTCAACATGTCTTCCAATGTCTAGATGGTGCGCTCTGCTTGTCCATCTGTCTGGGGATGAAAGGCTGTACTCAAGTTCACCTTCGAACCTAATCCCTTCTGAAAGGATTTTCAAAATTGGGAAGTGAATTGGGCTCCTCTGTCTGAGATGATAGACAAAGGGAACCCATGCAATCTGACGATCTCCTGTATGTACAACTTTGCATAATCTTCTGCGGTGTCAATAGTCTTAACTGCCAAGAAGTGGGCTGATTTTGTCATTCTATCCACAATCACCCAAATGGAATCGTGTTGCTTTCGGGACCTCGGCAAGCTTGTAATAAAGTCCATGTTGATCATCTCCCACTTCCATTCTGGAATTTCTATGTTTTGGGCTAAACCACATGGCCTTTGATGCTCAACTTTCACCTGTTGGCAATTTGGACACTTGGAAACAAATTCTGCAATATCTCTCTTCATCCCACTCCACCAATAGATTTCCCTCAAGTCATGATACATCTTTGTGGAGCCCGGATGAATAGAGTATCTAGAGCTATGTGCTTCAGCCATAATCCTTCCCCGAACATCATCGACATCAGGTACACACAATTTGTCTTGGTACCTCAACACACCATCTCCCCCTTTGGTGAAAACCATCACCCCCTGTTTGTGAACAACTTCCTTCAATTTTAGGAGGACGAGATCTTGGTCTTGCTTCTCCTTTACCTCTACCACAAGTGAGGATGTAGACCCATCCTGAACAGTAACTCTGCCTTCATCATTCTCTTCCAGACGAACTCCCAATTGGGCTAATCTATGTACCTCCTTTGCCAAATCCCTCCTTCCCTCCTCTACATGGGCAGTGCTACCCATAGACAACCTGCTAAGAGCATCAACAACAACATTAGCTTTACCTGGATGGTAGAGGATGCTCATATCGTAGTCCTTGAGTAGCTCTTGTGATTGGTGAATACATCAACATGCACTCCATACAAGTAGTGGCGCCAAATTTTAAGCGCAAACACCACAGCTGTCAGTTCAAGGTCATGAGTTGGGTAATTCCTCTCATGAACCTTAAGTTGTCTTGAAGCATAGGCTATCACCTTCCCCTTTTGCATCAACACACAACCCAAACCAATTCTGATGCATCACAGTAGACCACAAAGCCCTCTGTTCCATCGGGCAAGGTCAGGACAGGAGCAGTGGTTAGCTTGGTCTTTAATTTCCTGAAACTCTCCTCACAAGCATCGAACCATTAGAACTTAGTCTTCTTTTGGGTCAGCTTCGTCAATGGTGATGATATGGATGAGAATCCCTCTACAAACCTTCGATAATAGCCGGCTAAATCCAAGAAGCTTCTTATCTCTGTCGGGGATGTGGGTCTGGGCCAATTCTTCACCACTTCAATCTTCTGAGCGTCAACCTAAATTCCATCTCCAGATACAATGTGGCCTAGGAAGGCCACTGATGCAAGCCAAAATTCACATTTGGAGAACTTTGCATACAATACCTGGTCCCTCAAAGTTTGTAAAACGACTCTAAGATGATAGGCGTGCTCCTCTTCATTCTTGGAGTAGACCAGAATATCATCTATGAATACAATCACAAACATATTAAGATATGGTTTAAACACTCGGTTCATGAGATCCATAAAAGCTGCGGGGGCATTTGTCAACCCAAAGGACATGACCAAAAATTTAAAGTGTCCATAACGAGTTCGAAAAGCGGTCTTCGGGATATCACATTCCCTCACCTTCAACTGATGATAGCCGAATCTCAAGTCTATTTTTAAGAAGCAAGTGGCCCCCTGAAGTTGACCAAATAAATCATCTATTCTGGGGAGAGGGTATTTGTTCTTTATGGTGACCTTGTTCAGCTGCCTGTAGTCAACACACATTCTAAGGGTCCCATCTTTCTTTTGCACGAATAGGACCGGAGCACCCCATGGTGAGACGCTCGGCCTAATGAATCCCTTATCTAGCAAGTCCTTCATCTGCTCCTTCAACTCTTTCAACTCGGCTGGAGCCATTCTATAGGGAGGCATTGAGATAGGCTGGGTATCAAGAAGAACATCAATCCCAACGTCGATCTCCCTATTAGGAGGGACTCCAGGCAGATCTTCAGGAAAGACGTCCCGAAACTCATTGACAATCGGAACCGACTCAAGGGATGGAGACTCAATACTATCATCTTTCATTCGAATAAGGTGATAAATGCACCCTTTATAGATTAGCTTCCTGGCCCTAAGGTAGGAAATAAACTTACCCTTAGGCACAACAGGACTACCCTTCCACTCTATGACAGCCTCATTCGAGAATTTGAATGTGACAACCTGAGTCCTACAATCAATGGAGGAATAACAGACATAAAGCCAGTCCATGCCAAGGATCACATCGAAATCAACCATGTCTAACTCAACCAAGTCAGCCAAGGTATCCCTGTGATGAATTGACACGGTGCAATCTTTATAGACTCTCTCAGCTAAGACAGAATCACTGATAGGAATAGCTACACTGAAAGGCTCAAGAAGACATTCGGGAATTTTATTGAATTTACTAGTCACGTAAGGAGTCACAAAGGATAAGGTGGCACCCGGATCCATCAAAACATAGCAATCAAGGGAAGAGACTTGAATCATACTCGTCACGATGTTTGGAGAGTTCTCTTAATCTTAGTGACTACCCATGGCATATAAACGGTTTGTACCTCCGCTGGTGCCTGAAGTAGTGCCCCTCTGATTACCTTTAGCCGGTGGTGCGGTGGCAGAATGCTGGACTCTATTTCCCCCGGTTGGACACTCCCTCTGAAAATGGTCCATTTGGCCGCATTTATAACAACCAACCCTTTCCTCTCTGCATTATCCCAAGTAGAGCCTACCACACTTGCCGCATGGTGGTTTCCCCCTCGAACCTTGACTTACACTAGCCTGAGATTGAAAATCCTGGGGCTTGACTCTGCCGATCATACCTGTTCTGCGGTATAGATGCACTGGCGGTAGATGAGGCATAGTTGGAAGGCCTCCTCTGGAAGAAGGACCTGTTGCCCTTGCTATTCCTCAGTTCGCTCTCCTGGCCCGCTGATTTTACCTTCTTGCTCAGGTGCTCTTCTCTGTCTTTTCTTTTCTCCTCCTCCACCTATTGAGCATACACCATTAATCTAGAAATATCCATATCCGAGATTAACAATGCTGCTTTGCACTCCTTCTTCACATGCCTCCCTAATCCGGAGACGAACTTCCTCATCTTTGACCTCGTATCTGGGATCATTTCTGGAGAATACCTGGACAGCTGGATGAACTTCAGGCCATACTCCTTAACTTTCATGCCTTCCTGCTTCAGATTTACAAACTCCTCCACCTTTGCTTCCCTCAATTCTCGGGGAAAGAAGTGGTCAAGAAAGGCTCCCTCAAATTCATCTCACCTAGCAGGTTCAGCATCCTCACCTCTACCTTGTTCCCATTGGTTATACCAAATGTTTACCACATCCTTGAGTTGATAAGACACCAACTCAACCCCCTCAATTTCCGTAGCATGCATAGCTTTCAGAATTTTCCACATCTCATCAATAAAGTTTTGGGGGTCTTTATCAACCTTAGAACCCGTAAATGCAGGCGGATTCATCCTCAGAAAGTCTCTAATTCTAGTGGCAGCAGATGGCTCTTGGGAACTAAAGCTAAGAGTCGGCGAACTCTGGTTACCGTTCTGGGCAGCCATTATTGCGTGAGCATTGCAATTGCCCCTCGAAATTCTGCCTGTGATATGGGTGCAGGTGGAGTAGCTAGCACTTGGGGTGCCTCCGAGAATCTCGTAGGTCGGCCTCTAGCCCTTGCTGGGCGTGCCTCTGATTGGGGCATCTCGGCGTTATCAATATTTCTCTAACTAGCCGTACGTTTTGGAGGCATTATATGTAACGTGTAAACGCACGAATTAGAAAGGAGTTTTATAGAGTTTAACTCTTTCGCACGAATTTAGAGTAGGAAAGAAGTGAAACAATTCCTAATGTCTTATAGCCTCCTGATTATAAGTGTGGTTCACAACACACCCATAAGCAAGACTCTACTAGACACGGCTTCATAGACTCCCTAGGACACTCGAACTCTGGGCTCTAATACAATGTTTGTCACGCCCCGGAAGGGTACCCTAGACGTGACCGGCACTTGAAAGCCATTTCTGACCTTCAAGTGAACCACCTAGCTCAATCATTCTGTCATATACGCTCAAAGGAAGGCTCAATTATAACATGCTATTTACAATATGGGGGCCGAAGGCCAAACATGTTTAACTCAACAAAATAAGTATAGTAAGACTCCCCAAAATAACAGTCCAACCTCCCCACACTCTAGTCTATGAAGCCTCTATCAAAGTCTGGAAGGTGCCAATGACAAGCCCATTGCTACAAACAATCAAAATACAGAGACAAAACGATACTATGCAAGGAGCTCAAGATCCTCCGGAAGCTGGGAGGACTCACCAACTAGCTGGGAGTGTATGTGGATCTTCAACGGAACGCCGGTTGATGATCTCTAGTACCTGTCGCTGCATCATAAAATGATGCAGGCCAAATGGCGTCAGTACATGGAATGTACGAGTATGTAAAATGGCCGGATGAAACAAACATCAAGAAAACATCAATATCAACTCAGGACCTCAACTCATATATATATATATACAGGACAACTCACTCAAATGCCCTAAGTCTAACAAGAATAGTTTAGACGGGACTAACTCATAAACCACTCAACTCAACTGACTCAGAACACTATCAAGACCTAAATGGGAGTTTCTCTTATCCGACAACCATCACCTATGAGCCGGTGATAGTACAACAATCAGACGTTGTTGCCCCATCCATCCATACCTTTCCACGGCATGAACGCCTCCCTAATCATGGATGCCATCGATTAGTCAAGTCCTATCATTTCAAGACAATAAAATGGGAAACATCCGACTTTAACGGTTCGATCCCATGAGAAGCATCCGACTTTAACGGTTCCATCCCTACCTACGTTGGCGGCGTAGTTTCTGGGGTTCGAGTATGGACTATACTCTTACCCGCTTCGGTGCTTGATACTCCTCTCATGACTCCATGCTCATAAGACTCCCTCCAATCATCTCAAACAAGCCCTCACGACTAGTTTCATGTGGGACATTGCCAACTCGTCAACTCTATTCTCATTTCAACTCAATTAAGTCATAATGGCAAGTTCCATTTAGGACCTCGTCCACTCGTCAATTCTATCCTCCAATTAACTCAATCAAGCCTCATTTAGATAAGCATCTATGACCTCTCCTCAAGACTCATCACAACTCTATGACTTTAGCTCAACAATTCAAGTAGAAGAACACATTTAAGGAAATTAACTTAAGCAACATAATCACATGGTTAAAGAGGTCAACAAAACATAATAAGAAGTCATCTCCATCAACTCATACTAACATGAAGGTTTTAGGAACTCCTTATCTCAACAACATCAACACATATAACATCAAATAAATAGGGGACAAACTCATTCAAACATAAACCATACCAAGAAACTCCATTTTTCATGGACATCTAACCTCAAAGCAAGAGGGCACATGGGTGGACTCAACCCATGTTTTGGATAGCCTTACATACCTTAGTGAAGACTTGAAGAAAACCTTGATGTTGGGTCTTCAATAGAGGATGCAAATTTTGAAGCTCTTGAAACTCTTCTTGTTGGAAATGGAGGAGAAAAAGAAGAGAGAGAGAAAGGAACTCCTAGAACTTTTCTAGAGAGAGAGTGGGGGCTGAAATAAAATGATCCTAAAATAGTCTAGGGTGATACATATATAATTTGGGATAATTCCCAAATTGCCCCTTCCCAAGAGTTCTGAAAAACAAGCAAAAATGCACCTGGCGCGATAGTGGCGCGTCGCGCCATTGCAGTGCCAGGCCGATTACGCCTAAAAACCTGCACATCGGTTAGTGGCGCATTGCGCCAAGGACCAAACTACTGAGGCACATTCTTGGCGCGGTAGTGGCGCATCGCGCCCTTACAGCACCAAGGCCAATATTTTCTGGGTTCTGGAAATTGGCTCAAAAAACCTTGCACGCCTTTTAGTGGCGCGCCGCGCCAGAGCCCAAACTACTGAGGCATGTTTCTGGCGCAATAGTGGCGCGTCGCGCCACTGCGGCGCCAAGCCCAGTTTTCCAGCAATTACAACCCAGGCCTGAAAACCCCTGCTGTGCTAGTTCACCTTAGGACCGCCATATCTTTTGACTCCGAACTCCAAAAGTTACATTGTTGGTGGAGTTGGAAAGAAGGCTCGACGACCTTTAATTTGACGGGTCGTGGGCTACCCAGATTGTCGTCTTTCAAAAATAAGGTCGTTAGAAGTCACCCCTCAAGCGAACTCCTCCTCAAACTTAGCCACGATGAATTCTTTGGATTTAATTTGGTCCTAGGGGTCCTCTGTGACCCCACATCACCTCCAACACTCTTCTATTTCTCAGGGACTCGTATTAACTCAAGCACATGCTTCGAAAATAAATACGATTGACCCTACACGTGTACAAGAAAGGTCTGAATTTTAGGGAAAAATTTTGAGGGGTGTTACAGAATAGAGGCGAAGGGGAGGAAAGAGAAGAGGGGGACAGTTCCTACCCTTTAGGTTTAGGTAAAATTAGGATATAGTTGTTTTCTTATTTACTAAATGGGAGGGAATGGGCTATCTTATTAACTAAATGGGCTTTGGCCTATTGAAGCTTATCTTTAGATTTACAAATTATAATTACCATGCATAATTTATATATTTAGGGATAAAAATATAATAAAATATAATAAATTCTTAACGGGTTAACGGTTTACCCAATAAGAAAATTGACTAATTTGTCCTTCACACCGATAAGTCGTTAATTATAAAATTTAAATTCATTCCCCACCCGCTAATCTGATAACCCAATACTAATAAGCCAATTTTGCGGTTGGATTATCGGTAGTGGTCGGTTTTGAACAGCCCTATTCTTAAGTACTTTGCCACCTCATGTGCCCCCACCTCTTTCTCTAATTTAAACAAAAAACAAATAAAACTAGCCACCTCATCTGCCCCCATGGCCCCACCTCTTTCTTTACTTAAACTAAAAATAAATAAAATCCTTAGAGGCCAACACAATTCTAAACAAAATATATAACTTTTTCCTCAAAATTCAGTCCACTGCTAAGAAATCCATCAGAATTATTCTTTACTACAGAGGCAAAATTGGAGTACTACTATTTTGTAAGACCCATCAGTCACCGCAGACTACGAAGGGCAAATCAGATTTTGCTCTTATTCAATTATTTTTTTTCTTATTTCATTATTTTTATATTATTTATATTTATTACAGATACATAAAAGGAGGAGTGTGATTCCTCCATTATATATTATTTTTGTTGTTTTTTGAAAGGAGGAGTGTGGATGTGATTAAACTATTGAAATAGTTGTGTTTATTTATTTATTTTCTGATTTGTGAGTTGTGAAAGGTGTGATTCCTTTATTACTATATTTTATTTTGGTTGTGCTGTGAAGAAAGGGTGTCATTCTGACATTCCCCTATTAATAATGTTATGCTTACTTATATTTTGATGAAACTTTTATTTTGTAGGAATTTGTTGTTGATTCTTGTAAATTGAAATTGAGAGATATTTGAAGAAATATAATTCTTCTCAACCAAGTTTTAGTTTTAGAGACAATTCTCATCGTCTTATAGATGAGTTTGATTTGCAGTCTCTTAAATTCGATCTTGGAGAAATAATACCAATTGATAAATATATCCCTAGAATACGCGATGAAGTGAGAAGACACTATCTTCAACAAGGGCATTCCCAACCGGATATTTCTGAATTTCCACCAACGCGATTCAGAAAGAATATGTGTCTATTTAATTCTGTATAATTTAAGGGTTTGTATTCTAGGTGTATGGACTACAGTGTGAAGAAATATGTTGCATTTTACTTATGTTGCTATTTATTTAAAAATGACTGTGTAAAAAAAACGTCGGTGATTTTTTCACGAAAATCAGGTTTAAGGCTTGGAACCACCGTTTGAAACGATTTGATTTACATATTGGTGAAGTAAATAGTGTCTACAATAGATGTTTTAGTAAGATGCTAGATTTGAAGAATCAATCTCAATCCAGTCAAGTTGCTTTTGACAAGCAATATGAGAAAACAAGAAGTGATCACTAGATTTGTTTAGAGGCTTCAACTAATGTGGCAAGGTTCCTCTTGGAATTTGGATTGTCTTTTCGAGGTCATGATGAAAGTGAATCTTCAAAAAATAAAGGTCTTTTCCTGATTTTTTTGGAGTGACTTGGAAAATGGTTCCAGATGTGAACAGTGTTATTTTAAAACATTCTTCAAAAAAATGCTATGATGATTTCTCCAAAAATTCAAAAGGATATTGTGAGAGTTTGTGCACAAAAAATCGCAAAAGCTATAATTGATGATTTGGGTGGTGATTTTTTTGGAATATTAATTGATGAATCCAAGGACATATCACATCATCAACAAATGGCCCTTGCTTTGCGGTATGTTAACAAAAAAGGCAGAGTGAATGAGCGAGTTATTGTTATTGTTCCTGTTGGTGATATATTGGTACAATCATTGAAGAAAACAATATGTTCTTTGCTTTTGAGACACTCTTTGAGTACATCTAAACGTGAACAATGCTATGATGGGGCTAGTAACATGCGGGGAGAGATGAATGGTCTTAAAGCTTTGATTTTGCAGGAAACTCCATCAGCGTATTGCATTCACTATTTTGCTCACCAATTACAATTGACACTTGTAGTTGTTGCGAAAAAATATTTTCTTGTGGATAACTTCTTTGCTATTATTGTTAATGTGTTGAATGTGGTTGGAGCATCATTTAAGCATAGAGATCAACTTCGGGACCATCAAGCAGACATGTTGGAGCAATAACTAGAAAGCGATGAGATTCAAAGTGAAAAAGGTTTAAATCAAGAACGAGGGCTTCAAAGGTCAGGTGACACTTGTTGGGGATCTCATTTTAAAACAATGGATAACTTTGTTGTTTTATTTTCATCTATATCTCATGTGCTTGATGCAATTAAACGTGGAGGTTCTAACCCAAATGATAGATTGCAAGAAGAAGCTTTTTTGGATATGATCAATGAATTTGAATTTTTTTTCTTACTTCACTTGATGTTGAAAATATTGGTGATGTCAAATGCAGCATTACAAAGGAAGGAGCAAGATATTGTCCATGCCATGGTATTTCTTGACTTTACTAAAAAAAGATTGAAATTCTTAGAGATGACATATGAAAATCTTTAATGAATGAAGTTTCTTCATTTGTGATAAACATGAAATTTCAGTACCTAAGATGGATGAATTTTATATTCTTGAAAAGTCAAAGCGTATGCCTTCTAGTGTTACTTATTCACATCACTTCTGTGTTGGGCTCTCTTATGCTATAATTGGCCCGCAACTTCAAGAGCTTAATAATCATTTTGATATTGTGAGTGGTAACTTGCTTCTTGGTATGGCAAGACTGAATCTGGCTAGTGCTTTTGCTAATTTTGATAAGGAAAATATAATGATTTTGGCCAAGCATTATCCAGATGAGTTTGGTAAACTAAAGTTTTGAAATCTTAGTTATCAACTTGATACTTTCATAATATACATGCGGCGTGGTGATCCTACATTCTTTGATTTGAAAGGAATTGATGATTTGAAAGAAGCATTCGCTAATGCAAATCTTGTGGAGACTTAATCTCTTGTACCCTTACTTGTGAAGTTGACATTGATTTTATCTATCACTACTGCAACTGTGGAGAGAGCATACCAGCCATGAAGCATATCAAGAATGAACTACATACATAATAGTATTGGTGATGAATTTTTTAAATGGTTGTTTAGTTTGTTCTATCGAGAAGGAAATATTTGTAAATATAAGTAACAATGCTGACATTGACCATTTTAGTACATGAAAACGTGTCGATGTCAAGTATGCATAGATGATCTACTTTTATTATATTAGTACTAAATTAATGACAATTGTTCATTTTGAAATTTATACTTTGTCCATAATTTTTTGCTTTTTTGAGTTTAAAAGAGTCGTATGTTAAAAATAGTTGTGCCCCCTATCTTCAAATCATGGGTTCACCTCTAATAGTATTCCTCATTTCCTCAGGAGTTGTCATGTATTTATCATATTGAAGTTATTGTGTTAGGTAATGTAATTTCATAATTGGAACAAATGTACAGATTTTTACTCCCATTCTCACCCACTTAACCAACAAAAATATTTTACAAATGCACGCAAAATACCAGCCCTCTATTCCTCATGCTCACACACACAAATTTCTTACAACAACTCTTGTGGCTTTCTTAACTACTTCTCTCTATTTCTTTTGCCTTACACCACAAACTTTCTTCTTTTTAGTGTTTTTGATTTAATCTCCAACCTCAATACCCTTTGATTTGGTGAATAGTTTGAAGAATCATTACTAAAAACTTGTGTGAAGCTTTTATTCAATATTACAAAGTCTAGTATTTTTTTATTGTGTGTGGTTGGAATTTATTGGTAATACTTGGACGAGACTATTTACTAAATTTGAGTAAGATTGAAAGTGATTTGGACTAGTTTGGAGTCAAAATTTAGAGTTAAGAATGTGAGTGCTACACTATATATCAATGTATATCTGGTGTATATCACCACATATATACATAATATTGTTTGAAATAAAAAACAATAATAAAAAATATAAAAAGGAATCCAATATTCTATGAACTAATCCAAGAAATTCATCATGAAAAGTCTCTAAGCAACTCGTATGCTCTTTCCTAGGATATTAGGGTCAACATCTTCATATACAGTGAGAACGTGTAAGCATGACTATATCTTTTTATGATAGTTATTTATGTGTCTAGTTAAACCCATTGTCCCACCAGTGCCTCCATGAAATCATGTTTGAATCTATATTTATGAAGGTTACAAATAATTTATATCAATAAAAAAAATTGTGTTAAAAAATGTTTCATACAACTGATATTTTTGGGCATTCTCGTCTACCTCTACTAGAAGGTATAGGAGGAGTTCCAGACAAAGATTGAGTCTAAGTTAGATCTTTTGTAATTGGACTAGTAGGTGTTTCATCTAATTTTTATTCTTCTTACGCATTCATATTACCATAATCTTAAAATTATCTTTCTATTAATTTGTAATTAGTGGCTCACTAGAATTATGATCAAAATCGAGAGTTTGGCTCATTAGAAAAAATCACTTCACATATATATTTGAGACTCTATATTACAAGTCATAAATACAGTCTTTAATATTTACTAAAATAAGATTTTATTTACAAGTCATAAGAAATTATGATTATTTTGAATTTTGAATAATTTTTTATTGGTCTTTTGTTTACCTTATTTAAGCCCAATATATAGATAAATAGGGGTGTTCATGGTTCAATTTGGATCGTTTATCGATTAAAATTAAAACCAAACCAATTTAATCGAATTTTAAATTTCTAAAACCAAATCAAATCAAATCAAACCAAAAAAATAATCATCGAATTGGTTCGGTTTGGTTTGTTTTTTATGGGTCCGATTTGAAAATAATAAATTTGTGGAGCGCATACGCATCTCGATAGATATAAATACCCATGTCACGATCCAGTCTAGGCTCTAGACGTAACACAATGATTAGAATCTTGAAGGACTCCAACCAAGCATCTTAGCATACAAAGCATAATATTCAAACATGAAATAGAAGATACCTCTAAATGCGAAAATAGTTTCAACATGAAAATCTCGAAATAAAGAGAACTAGACAATGAAAGTCAAAATAGACCTAAAATACTCATAAGTCTAGACATGCTTTTACTACTCTAGACAGAGCATAGGACAAGTTCCTAACTCACCAAAACATATAGAAAGAATCATAAGTCTGAAAATAAAGAAAAATAACATGACAGGTTTTTCCCTTGAAACATGAGGATTCAACAAAAGCTAACTTCGAGCAGATCACCAACTAGCCACGTGCGGGAGAATAAGAGTCGGACCCTATACTATGAGACAATGTAGGCAAAAGTATGTGTTAGTACATGAAAAGTACTAAGGATATAAGAAATATGCATAAACATGAGTAAACAGACATAATCAATATGAACATGTGCTAAATGAATATATCTTGAAAAGGGTGAAGTAAAATATGAAAATATTTAATAAGGTCAATGCATCATAAAAACATTATTTGAGAGCTTATAAGAAAAACATAGTTACTTTGTGGGATATTAACATTGACTGACATTTAAGACCATATGAGCTATAACATAGAATCTGATGTAACTCTCAAATCGAGAAGAGAGAGGCTACTTTCCATAGTAGACTCCGCATCATAATCATAAATATGTGTTATATGTGGATCCACTAGTTAGGCCAATTAAGGCAAACTACGAAGACAATGTAGTTTGGGACTAAGGGTTATTACTAGAGACTCCTTTACCAAGTCTCCACCATAAAATTCTCTCAGTGCTTGGTTAATCCCAACGGAATAGTAAATCATTTATCATTCATATTATTAGGAAAGGCAATAGTCAATACCAATCCATATCATAAAATATATCATAAGAATAACTCCTTGAAAATCATGATCATAACGTACTTCATATAGACACTTACTTTTATAAGCATCTAAATCATGATTTCTTCATATTGTGAGAAAACCTTTCACAACTTGTTCATTCATACTTAGAAACATACTTGAAATATAATTCATAGCTTTTCGTAAATCTTTCATAAGTGCATGATCATAAATTCATAGTTCATAATGAAAAGCATTGACATAATGCATGGGTCTATGTGAAATCATTTGAAAATCATGTGTTAATGTGAGATCATGCATAATCAAGTGAAACAATATCAATTGAATCAATATAGAGAAGACCCATTCAGAATTGACATAAAACCCTCTTGAATTAGGTAAAATTGAATTAGGAGAACTGAGTTCTTTTTGGAACCCAATGAATGAATGGAATTCATTTGTGAATTCCCACATACCTGAAAATCAAAGCCTAGCAACAATGGAGTTTGAAATAATAGAAATTGGGAACCCTATCTTGAACTTGAAGAAAATCTTAGGAGAGAATTCTTTGAGAGAGAAAATTTTGGTTGGAGAGTAATTGAGAGAATGAGGGTAAATGAAGGATTTTGGACAGTTATTTGTTTAGGAAAATACTCCAAATATTCAAGTATAGGAACTAAAACAAGGGAAAAAGACCCAAACACCCTTGGCAAAAGACTAACGGATCAATTTCACGGGCCACTTATACGGACTGTATAGGCGTCCATAGAAGTCAAGGTGAACAAGGTCATGGGAGGATGACCTTGACGGGGTGGTTTATGGGTCTTATAAAGGTTGGCGGACTGTAAAGGTCCTTGTGAAGGTTCACCTAGTGACCAACTTTCCTTAGGTGTTCTACGGGTGGGTTATATGGTCCATTTAATTTTGTACAGGCCGTATACCCTTTCGTAGAGCCTTAATCCAACATATTTTTCAACTTTTCCTTAGATTCATTTATATGACACACTCTATGGCCCGTAAAATTTTTCACGGGTCATATACCCACTCATAATCCTCCACTTCCCAGAGCCTTTTCACAACCAGTGTATACAAAGCGTGTAGTCTTGTATGGACCATATAGAGGCTCATAGACTTCATGCACAACACTTTTCTGCGAAATTTTTCTCTTTAGGCTTTCCAACTTTTGGGGTCTTCCAATATCTCCCTCTTGGAAACATTCATCCTCGAATGGGACTAAAGATAGCATGAATAGAGTAAAAAAAGAGACACAACAACCCAACATGAATAAAAAACACACCAAAATATACAAAACCAAGGAGTAATCAACCCTAAGTTAAAACATGATTTTAAAACCCACTTTATGAACATGTATGCATATGAGAATGACTAAAATGCATAATTTTTGAAGAAGTGGACATGGAGGAACTTAATACCTCAAGTTGGAATGAAAGGAAAGAGATGAGGATTTCGTGACATCATATCGGCTTCGGCCTTCCATGTAGCACCCTCAACTAGTTGATTCCTCTAAAGAACATTCACGGATGCAACTTCTTTATTTCTCAACTTTAGAACTTGACAATCTAGAATCTCAACCGGAACCTCTTCATAAGATAGGATCTCCTTAACACCAACGTTATCCAAAGGCACAATAGAGGTAGGATCACCCATGCACTTTTTTAACAAAGAGACATGAAACACCGGATGCACCGATGCCAACTCCGAAGGCAAATCCAACTTATGAGCTACCTTGCCAAAGTGACTCAAAATATGATATGAGCCTACATATCGGGGACTAAGCTTCCTTTTCTTGCCAAAATACTTCACCCCCTTCATAGATGAGATTTTCAAGTAAACCCAATCACCAACCTCAAATTCAAGCTATTTTCTCCTTACATCCGAATGGGACATTTATCGACTTTGGAAAGTCTTCAACCTTTCTCTAATGAGTCTAACCTTCTCCATAGACTTAAAAACCAACACAGGCCCCATCAAAGCAACCTCACAACTTTGAACCATCCAATTAAAGATCTACACCTCCTACCATATAAAGCCTCAAATAGAGCCATTTGGATACTCGAATGATAACTGTAATTATAATAAAACTCAATCAATGGAAAATAGTCATCTCAATTACCTTTGAATTCAATTACACAAGCCCTCAAAATATCCTTCAAAGCCTGAATAGTATGCTCGGCTTGACCATCGGTCTGAGGTAAAAAGTTGTACTAAGCTTAACTTGAGTACCAAGACCTTTTTGGAATGACCTCCAGAACTGAGATATAAATTGAGTACTTTGGTCCAAAATAATAGACAACGGAACCCCATGAAGCTTAACCAACTGCAGAATGTAAAGTCTAGCATAGTCCTCGGCTGAATAAGAAGTCTTAACGGGAAGAAAATACGCCGACTTAGTCATTTGGTCCAAAACAACCTAAATTAAATCATGTTGCCTATGAGTAAGAGGCAAACCCGTAATGAAGTCCATATTCAAGTCTTCCCACTTTCAAGTAAGAATCTTAATGTCTTGAGCCAAACCTCCCGATATTCAATGCTCAACCTTCACTTGTTGATAATTTGGACACTTAGTCACAAATTTTGCGATGTCCTTCTTCATGTCATTACACTAATACACTTCCCTCAAATCTCGATATATTTTTGTGGAACTCAGATGAATAGAATATCTCGAACTATGAGCTTCGGACAGTATCATTTCCCTCAAGCCTTCAATATTTGGGACACATAGTCGGCATTGATATCTAAGCACACCATCTCCCCCTTAGGAGAAAGATTCAATGGATTTTTCGGCAACCACTTTCTTCAACTCAACCAAAGTCGGATTATTATCTTGCTTTGTCTACACATCTCCCACAAGAGACCATTCATAACCATTCTAAAAAAACACCACCATACTCGTAATCAACCAGCGACACTCAAATAAGCTAATCTATGAACATTACAAACTAACTCATTTTTCTCATCCTCAATATGGGCAACACTATTCATGAAATACCTACTAAGAGTGTCGACAACTACATTTGCTTTTCTTGGATGTACGACACACTCACGTCATAGTTCTTCAACAATTCAAGTCATCTCCTTTGTCAAAGGTTCAAGTCCTTTTGATTGGATACATATTGCAACTATTTATGATCGGTAAATATATTAACATGGACACCATAGAGATAGTTTCTCCAAATTTTTAAAGCAAACAACACCGCCACTAACTCCAAATCATGAGTTAGGTAGTTCTTTTCATGCACCTTACCATTTTACATCAAAACACAACCAAGACCAATCCTCAAAGCATCACAATATACACAGAATCTCATGCGTGCAAATGAGATATGCTACCCCACTAAATTTGACATTTTGGACTCAATGGCTTACTCGAAATTTCTATATCGAGTTATTTTATCGAAAAGTGGATTCCACACCCAAATGTCATTTTTAGTCAAATTTCACAAAACGGACCTTGAAATTAGACCTGAAGCCTCAAAAAGCAAACAAAAAGTCATTCTAGACCAAACTTGACATTTTGGAACTAATTGCACTGATAAAATTTTCATCCGAGTGTGTTTTTCATGAATGTTGATCAAAATCAACCTTAGGCCAAATTTCAAAGGCTAAAACACTAAATAGCCCAAACTCGCACTGAATTCCTTGATACTCGTGTTAACCATGCTACTAGCCTAATTTGGCCATTTTGGAGCAAATGGAATCATCAGAATTTTATTTTGAGATCATTTACCTAATGTTATGACCGAAGTCGAATTTTCAAGTTTCAAAAGCTCTAAAATAGAAAAACATCTAAAACCTAAATGAATGACCAAGCAATCAAACAGTCAGTGCCAGCAAGTCATAAATGACTTGGGGTCGCTACAAAAATGCTCTAAATGACAAAAAAAAGGGATTAAGGAAAAAATGATTGGAAGAGTCATTAAATTTCCTCGCAGCCTGAGTTCAGTGTTGGTGTTGTTCGTCCTAAGAGGATACCTGAGGGTCTGGTGGAGCATGCAAGCTCAATACCCATATTTTTTCGTGAATTCAGGTTGTAACTATCCTATACTTTTGCAGACGAAAGTCATTTTAGTAGTGGATGTGGTAATGACCCTCTAGGTCATTCCTCTATTTTTGGATTTTTTTCAGTATTCAGAACTTTTATGTAGCGACCCCAATTCAATTATGACGTGATGGAACTGACAATTTGATCGCCTGATCATTCATTTAGATTTTATGTCATTTCACTATTTTGGAACTCTTAGAGTTTGAATTATTGACTTTGGTGAAAACTCTAGAAAAATGACCTCAGAATGTAATTTTGTCGATTTTATCAGCTCTGAAATGGTTATCTTAGGCTAGTAGCATGGTCAGCTCAAGTACCAAGGCTTTCAGTGTGAGTTTTAACCATTAAGCATTTTAGCCTTTAAACTTTGGCCTAAGTTTGACTTTAGTCAACATGCTTGGTAAACATGCTCGGATTGACATTTCGTTAATGCGGCTAGCTCTAAAATTTCGAGTTTGGTATATAAAAATCTTTAGTTCTGGTCCCGAGGCTTCTGATGTGAGTTTAATCACTTATATGAGATGTTGGAAAGCTTAAAGGCCTAGAGTTGACTTTTGTCAACATTCAGAAAATTAGTTATCGTATGAGAATTCCGTCAGTTTTATTAGCTCTAGAATATTTAATTTGGTCTATTAGGACCTTTAGTTTGAGTCTTGAAGTCTTCTTTTTGTTTTTGGGCACTCGGTTGTTTTCTTGTAATAGTTAAAATGTTGACTTCATTCAATATTTTTAATAACGACCTTTGATGATTGTTTCATCAATTCCATTGAGTCCAGAATATCTTTGAACAAATAAATTTCATATATGGCTTGAGTTAGCAGGGTTCCGGATGAATCCGGAGCACCTAGTCGAACATCAAAGCCTTAGCTAGTTTTTTTGGCTTTGCTGGTACCTAAGTTTTGTTCATCACGAATGCGACCTTTGGCCTAATTCTAAAAAATCACTTTTTCTTCATCGCGTTTGCGACCCACTAGGCTTGCTATAGCAATGAACAATTTCCAGGATTTTTAAGATCTTGATTTTCAAAAGTTTCAAAAATAACGCGATAACTCAAATTTGAAGCATCATTTATGAATGTTGTTGACTTGGAATACTTTCTTCCTATTAATAGATTGAGAAATCCAATATTTTACTGGGCAAACTGCTCATGTTTTCTAGAGCAAAATATTAAAGTCACAAGTAAATCTCATGATCAGAAGGCTTCGATGTAGCAAAGTTGAAAACATACATAAGAAAGATAAAATAAAGCTTAATTGAGGAATGTAGAACAATTGCAACTAAATATGGTTGAGGAAGCATGTACATGAAAATCAACAATGGAGATTCGTAGGAGAAGAGGAGAGACTGAAAAGTCTTACTGTGCAGTTTCCTTTGGATAATTATTGTACGTCTCTCCTTTTATCTCTCTGGGAAATGATGTTAAGTTGTGTCCATTTTGATAATTTTGATCATCTACGTTATTTTGATTACTTTTTCTTTTTCAAATATTAAAGATTTCAGACTTTTTAAGTTATCTCCCAAAGAATCAAGATAAAAATTCAATAACACAAGTAAATATGCCATTATTGTTGCAATTAAATATGTCATTATTGTTGGGCCCGAGGCCATGATCGAGGAGTGATTGAATCTCAGGTTAGTTTACTTTGCCTTGTTAGTGTGGTAAGATTCAGTACTATATCTCTGATTTCGTGCTCCTTGTTTAGATACGGGTGATGACACGCTTGTATTGGTTGAATATTTTCACATGTTTTATGATACGACCCTAATTTCTTCCATGGATTTTTACTACTATTTTTGAGAAGGCACGTTCTCACACTTTTACTATTTTAAGCTGGTTGTAATGGAAGTCGTACCACCTGAATCATTTGGATACTAGTTTTAAGACTTATGAGGTTCTACTTTTCTACTTGCAGTATTAGAGGCATCGAGGACGCCCTGTTTCTACAGTGGCTACAATTGGAGTGGTTTTAGCCTATACTTTACTATCTGGTGTTGCATCGCCTCTTCCTATATCGACTTAGCTACTCACTCTCTGATACCACAAGGGGGATGCTATGTGTTATGTATAAGACCTGGTTCAGGCCTATGCAGTGTATATGGATTTTTTGCATCTCCTATAGGCCCCTCTAGCTGGTGCAGCACTGAACCGAATGAGAGAGCTTCATAGGTCCCATCTGTCAGGCCGAGGGCCGAGGTGCGTCTATACACTTGGTTATTGATGATCTTTTAGAGCCACCAATGAGGTTACTAGTTTTTACTATAAACTTGCATTCATTCACATCGTCTATCACTAATATACTTGTTTGTTGTTTGGTCCACCAATTTTATGAGGGTCAGGGGTATGTTTGCATTATTTGTACCTTCAGCGATATGGGCGTCCGATCGATTATTGTTCGATTATAATTGTACTTATTTGATTTTATAATTGTAGTCGATTAATAGGGGGTCTTAGTCTGTATTTGTTGTTAGTACTCCCTTCTAGGCTAATTTGGGTTAGTCCTTTAGTGATTATGAGATTACCAGTGATCATTGGCTTCCATTCTTGCTTAATTGACTCCTATAGTAATTCATTGTTGTTAATAGGTTATTGTCTTGTGCTTTCATGTGTGTTCCTTGACTCTGGTTCTTTTCTCTATGTATCCAATCTCTTCACTCTTACTTCCTGTTCTACCTTGTGTTAGCTCCTAATTAGTTACTTGCGTTGTATTTACCTTGTTATATGTTATTTATACTTGCTTTATATGTGGAGCTCTACTAGCCTATGCCTACTAAGTACTATTCATTAGGTACTCATACTACACTTCTACATCATGCAGATCATAGTACGAGTTATTGGCAGTGATTCAAACTTTGTGCGGAGCAGCTTAGATTCAGAGATTTGGTAAGCTCCTGGCGTTCAGAGTTGTCGATTTCCATTTATTTTGAGGCTAGGACTAATTTTTACTTTCTTTCAAAGACTGTCTGTATCTATTTTGTATATGTATAAGCCTTTTACTATTATTTTGGTTATATACTCAAATATCGATTGATGTCAAGTCTTGAGGATGGTTCTTTGGTTATGTTCATATAATGGCTCATCTTTCTTCTTATCACTATTGTTTCTTTTTCGTTTGTTTCTCTTCCGCTTGATAGCTCATTGCTTCTCTATTCGGGTTATTAGTTAGGCTTACCTACTGATGCATTGAAGTAGATTCCATTATGATCTGAGAAGTCAGATCATAATAGTCCTTGTCTTGGGAGCTAAAGCTCGACAAGGTGTATACGATAGGTTATGCGATAACCTTGTTTCCACCACATCATTTCATCATTACATTGCATTGGCATGCTTTCTTTGTTTGTGAATTTAGTCTTTTGATATGAGAATTGTATGTAATCTTACTTGTTTACTTTACTCGTGTTCATATATACAATTGCGGCATCGACGCTGAAATTTCTGTATGGAAGTGGAAGTGTTTCATAGTTTATTTCGTGATTTCTAATTAACTACTTTATACTCAGTCAACCAAGCCTACTGAGTACATGTGGATTGTACTCACCCCTACTTCTGTTATTCTTTTTGGATGCAGATTCTAGTTAGGGTGTTTCTCGTGGAGTTAATCAGAGTCAATAACTTGAGTCATTTTGGAGCTGTTGTGAGATCTTGCTTTTCGGATCGACATTTGACTTTATCTATCATTTACACTATTTTCTTTCATTTCAATGACTTGAGATGTATTTCATATTCTAGTGATGTAGTAGATGCTCTTTATGCTTATGATACCAAGTTTTGATAATTTTTTTGTTGTATCTTTTTTTTCTTCATTTATGGCCTAACTCCATTATAGGAGTCTCGTATGTGTGTTTACCTCTTTTCCGCAACTTTTGAGAAAACTTTCGAGTTGATTCTTTGGCTTACACACCGAGTGTGATTTTGGGGTGTTTGTCATCATGACTTCTATTTTTCAGTCGTGACATGTAGTGAATATTGAGCTGCTTAAGTTCAACATATCCATAAGATGAGTCTTACATAGAAGCGAATGCTAAGGTGGATGTGCACTTATACAAGATTAGATGATATTATAAATGACCATATTCTCCAGAAGATGAAAGTAGCGCAGGCTGAGGATAAAATGCAAGAAGATCGCTTGAGATGGTTTGTGCATGTTCTATGTCAATCTATAGATGCATCGGCCTATAGGTGTGAAACTATGGTAAGTGAAGATGTTAAAAAAGAGAAAGGGTAGACCTAAATCACATGAAAGAAAGTGTTAAGGTTTCCACGACTAAGGGCACTTTTGTTATTTTATCAAAATTCTCAACTTAGAATAGTTGTACTTTCTGCAACAAAAGTATTGAATTCCCCAAATACCTCTACCAAGTTGCTATAATTCTGATAGCCACGTGTACTCCCTAGAATGAAAAGAGCAAAAAAATCCTATGTAGCCGTACTATCTAAAGATGTTGGGGCTCATTGCTTTAGAAGAGTTCACTTATTATTTTAAAAAGAAAAAAGGGTTAAAAATATTCTTAAACTATTTGAAATGAACAAAAATGTTATTCGTTTAGAATTTTGTCAAAAAATATTCTCACCGTCAATATTTTGGTCTAGAAATACCCTTATTGTTATTTAATGGGTCAAAACTATTCTTTTTCAAATAAATATATTATTTATTTTCTTTTTGAACCCTGTTTTTCTAAAAATATTTCTTTTATTAGCAAATATTTATTCTACTTCAATTAGAAAAAAATTTAAAAAATTAAAAAAAAATTCTTTTTTTTTTATAATTATTTTCGATCGTTATTTGAAAATTACTCATATTTTCCAAACAAGAAAGGCAATTGAATTAGTTTTTATTTTGATAGTTTCAAAATTTTATTTATGTTTAAAATAACTCTTTGGGTCCTTTAATTATTCATCGTTTAATTTAATTATTGTTAAAGATGTTTTGGTGTCACACAATGGGAAAAAAGGCTTTCTTGATCTGGGGTGTCTTGTTTTCTTGTGCTCAATCAATAACTTACTTCATCAAAGTAGATTTTTTACAATTTTTTTGATAGTTTCTTGGATTTACTGCAATTGGGTAGTGTTCATTTCTTTAGATAAGTTGATTCTTGGACTCTCATTACTTGAATGTTTTGTTGATTTCATTTGGAGTTTCAATACTGTTCATTTTTTTCTCACCATTGTTACTCCTGTTGATTTCTTATTCGATAAAGGCAAACCCCGTTTAAAAAAGGTACACTGTTTCGACCGGTTCAGCTCTGCTATTTTTCTTGCTTTGCTCCTGCTATTATCTGTACAAAATTTCAAAGGAACAAACTACAAAGAGTTTTGAAAAACAAAAAGGTACAACAACATAAACACACACAATTGAAGATATCTCAAGCACCGTTGACAGTGCCTTGAAGGTGTTCGACGAAATTCCTCAACGAAATATTGCTTCATTAAATGCTATTATTTTTGGATTTTTGGCCCAAAGATTCGTTCAACCCAAGATTTGCTACCCACACAACCCAAAGGTCATTGTGAACAGCATCTTAACAAGCCGACATAGACAGTAACTCCAACGTGAATAGTAAATCCGAAGTGAACAGTACTCTGACGTGAACAGAGTTTTTCGGCGGCAACCAGGTTCATTTCAACTGGAGTTGGTACCTCCGATTTCCATATCTATTCTTTGATCATACAATTGTAGTTACATTTTGCTGACTTCAAAACTTTAAATAATTTATTAGTCCATACGCATTTTCATGGCTTTGGATAGTGATGGTAGCCTAGGGTCATGTTCTCGCTTAGGAACGGGGACGAGGACGAGGGTAAGGAGGGATAAGTGGGTTAAAGGAGCGTCTAGAGTAAGAGTAGGTTCTTGAAACATTGGAACGTTGACGGAAAAATCCATATAGCTAGTTAAGATTCTAAAGAAGAGGAAATTTAATATAGTTTGTGTACAAGAGACCAAATGGGTAGGTTCTAAAGCTAAGGAGGTAGACGGGTATAAGCTTTGGTTATCTGGTAGATTGAAGTATACGAATGGGATAGGCATTTTAGTAGACAGTAATTTAAGGGATCAGGTGGTGGAGGTTAGGAGAGTCACTGATAGGATGATGACGATTAAGGTGGGTTGAAGGGATCACGTTGAACATTATTAGTGCTTATGCGCCACAAGTAGACTTAGGCGAGGAGGATAAGAGACGCTTTTGGGAGGATTTGGATGAGTTAGTGGGAAGAATACAACCTACTGAGAAGCTTTTCATGGGAGAGGATTCCAATAGGCACATCGGGTCTATTTTGGGAGGGTATAATGATGTGCATGGAGACTTTGGCTTCGGGGACAGAAATAGAGGAGGAGTTTCACTTTTGGATTTTGTAAGAGCTTTTAAGTTGGTGATAGCCAATTCGAGTTTCTCAAAGAAGGAGGACCACTTGGTAACCTTCTAGAGTGCGGTGGCTAAGACTCAGATAGATTTTTTTACTCCTTAGGAAGGATGATAAAGGTATGTGCAAAGACAGTAAGGTCATTCCAATCGACAACCTTACGACTCGACATAAGCTCTTGGTGATGGATTTAGGGATCAAGATGACAAGGAAGAAGAGGGTGGGGGATGATCAACCTAGGATCAGATGAAGGAGTTTGACCACGGCTAGCGTCCTAGAGATGGAAGAGAAATTGAAGGATATGGAGGCCTGGGATAGAAGTGGGGATGCGAACACTATGTGGGATAGGACGGCTAGTTATATTAGGGTTGTAGCAAGGGAAGTGTTGGGAGTCTCGACAGGTAGCCATAGCCAGCATCGAGGGGACTGGTGATGGAATGTAGAAGTGCAAGGGAAGGTGAAAGCGAAGAAAATAGCGTATGCAAAGTTGATAGAAAGCAAGGATGAGGTGGAAAAGTGGACGAATAGGGAATTTTATAAGATAGCGAGGAAGGAGGTGAAGTCGGCAGTTTCGACAGCAAAAATGACAGCCTTTGAACGCCTTTATGCTGAACTAGAAGAGAAAGGTGAGGATAGGAAATTGTTCAAGCAAGCCAGGGTGCGAGAGAGAAGGGCACGCGATGTGGATCAAGTGAAGTGCATTAAGGACAAGTATGGAAAAGTATTGTTAGAGGAGACCCTCATTAAACAAAGATGGCAGTCATACTTCCATAAACTCTTGAATGAAGAAGGAGACTGGAAGATTATGTTGCGAGATGTGGAACATACAGGGAGGCTTCACAATTTTGGGTGTTGCAGGAGTATTTTGGTCGAAGAGGTTAAGGATGTTGTGCGTAGGATGCATTGGAGAAGAGCAACCGGACCTAACGAGATTCCTGGAATTTTGGAAGAGCGCGAGCTCGGTAGGTTTGGAGTGGCTGACTAGGTTATTTAATGTCATCTTTAAGACAGCGACGATGTCCGAAGAATGGAGGTCGAGCGTAATAATCAATTTATACAAAAACAAAGGGGATATCCAGAGCTGCAACAACTATAGAGGTATCAAACTTCTAAGCCATACTATGAAAGTGTGGGAAAGAGTGGTAGAGATGAGGGTTAGGAGAGGCATGTCTATTTCAGAGAACCAGTTCGAATTTATACCGGAATGCTCAACTACAGAAGCCATCCATCTGATGAGGAGACTGGTGGAGCAGTATAGAGAGAAGAAGAGGGACTTGCATATGGTATTCATCGATCTAGAAAAGGCTTACGATAAAGTTCCACGGGATATGCTGTGGAGATGTTTTGAGGCTAAAGGTTTACCTGTGGTGTACATTAGGGTGATCAAGGACATGTATGAGGGTGCCAAAACCAGGGTAAGGACAATAGGAGGGGACTCATAGCACTTCCCAGTTGTGATGGGGGTGCATCAAGGATCATCCCTTAGTCAATTTTTATTTGCCTTGGTGATGGATGGATTGACGCGACAAATTCAATGTGAGGTGCCATAGTGTATGCTTTTTGCAGACGACATAGTCCTGATCGATGAGACTCGTACTGGAGTTAACACTAAGCTAGAGAATTGGAGACATACCTTGGAGTCTAAAGGGTTTAAGCTGAGTAGGACCAAGACAGAGTACTTAGAGTGCAAGTTCAATGAGACACCTCAGGAGGTTGGCATGGAAGTTAGGCTCGGTGACTAGGCCATCAAAAAGAAAAGTAGTTTCAAGTACCTTGGGTCTATCATGCAAGGCAGCGGGTCGTATTGGGGCAGGGTGGATGAAATGGAGGCTCGCTTCTGGTGTGTTATGTGACAAGAAGGTGCCACCACAACTTAAGGTCAAGTTCTACAAAGTGGTGGTTAGACCGGCTATTTATATGGGACGGATTGTTGGTCAGTTAAGGTCTCTCATATTCAAAAAATGAAAGTAGCCGAGATGAGAATGTTGAGATAGATGTGTGGGCATACCAGGAGCGACAGGATTAGAAATGAGGCTATTCGGGACAAGATAGGAGTGGCCTCGGTGGAAGACAAGATGCAAAAATGCGATTGAGATGGTTTGGGCATGTGAAGAGGAGAGACATAGATGCCCAGTGCGGAGGTATGAGAGGTTGGTCATGGATAGTTTCAGAAGAGGTAGGGGTAGGCCGAAGAAATATTGGGGAGAGGTGATTAGACAGGACATGGCGCAGTTATAACTTACCGAAGACATGAACTTAGATAAGAGGGTGTAGAGGACCCATATTAGGGTAGAAGGCTAGTACATAGTCTCGGTATTCTTTCGTATTAGTAGGCGCATTAGCGCACTATAATTTTTTGTACTCTGACTTCTGTTATTATCTTTCTATTACTTTCTGTACTTTGATTACTCTATTTTATCTGTGTCGCTTTTGTTATTTACATTATTCATTATTTGCTTTCTCATATCTCTTTGAACTTCTTACTTTATCTGACCTCTTTTTATGCTTCTTTTAAGCTGAGAGTCTCTCGGAAACAGCCGTCCTACCTTGGTATGAGTAAGGTCTGCGTACACTTTACCCTCCCCAGACCCACGTTGTGGGATTTCACTGGGTTGTTGTTGTTGTATTTGAATAAAAATTAATGATAGATTTATTAAAATCTTATATATATGACATATATTATCCGTTAAAACTTAGAGTACATGAAATTATTTTATTTTAATTGATAAAATGAGATTACGAAGAATAAAATAATTCCCTACATATGTATTACTTTAAGTGGTTTAAAGGGAAAGAAAACAAGAATAAAGTTCCTTAAAAGTAATATTTTTATAAGGAACAAGATTTGTTTTTTCTAAAAAAATATATTTATCCGGAAAAGGGCATTTTTGATCCATTTTGTAACAATAGGGGCATTTTTGACCCATTAAATAATAATAGGGGCATTTCTGGACCAAAGTATTGACGGCAAAGATATTTTTGGACCAAACTATAAATAAAGGGTATTTTTGTTCATTTCAAATAGTTTAAGGACATTTTTGACCATTTTCCCTTTTAAAAATCAAATTATATTTCATTAACACTTTTACTTTTTGCACTAAAATAAATATAAAAAGAAACAAACATGATTTAAAACGTATTAAATGAAAATAAAAATATTTTAATTAAGTAGTATAAAAATAAACATAATAACTAAAATGGACAGATAAATTAAATGAAATTAAAGTAACATAAGAGGCTCACTAAATTTTAAAATAGCACTTCTTTGGTTATAATTCTAAAATTTTGTGAATGAAACATTGAAGAGAAAGAATAAGTATTCTTCGAGTCCAATTTACGTACATTGATAAAAGAATATTTTAAATTTTATGAGTAATCAAATTAAAATTTAATTGTTTATAGTAGAGTGGTTACTTTATTTACTTAATATGCTATTGTTTACTTTATTTACTTAATATTGCTATTCTTTTGTCTCAGATAAGAAATTAAGAATCGAAACACATGAAAAATCAATACATTAATTGGAGAAGTACATAAATTTAAGTATATTAATATTTAGAATGAGATGACAAAAATGCCAAATGCCTAAGAGTAATTTTAAAAATTATGAACAAATTTTGAAATAAAATTAAAATATCTGATCCGCGCAAAGAAATCAATATGATGTATAATGATCTATGTATTCCTATAAAAATGACAAAAATATATATTCCTATAAATCATTGTACATGAAAAAAGGAACTGATCTCGTTTGTGGACTGAGCCTCTCTCTCTTACAGTGAAGAAGAAACAGAGGAAGAAGATGAAGATGCAGAGAGAATGAAGAGAAGTCTTACTTTCAACATTTGGGCTGAAATGCCCTAATCCTTCACATTACATGATTAGCTATACATATATATAGCTAGTTAGTGAGCTAACTAACTTACAAATGGTGGTTAGTTAGTTCTAACTGGATATGTAGTAAATGACTATACTACCCTCACATCTAACCAACTCCTCTAACTTCTTTAACTATTTTCTTTACATCTCAACCGGAACCAAAAACAAATATTATATCATGCTAAAAAAATTATATTCATTAAGATAAACTATAGATATATAGAACTTCATTTGATAGTGAAATATGCTTGTTAGTTCTAACTTTTATGTGTGAGTGATAAGATAAAAGATATTAATCTCTCCGTTTAAGTTTATCTATTTTGTTTTGACTTGGCATGAAGTTTAATAAATTAAAGAAGATTTTTAATTCTTGTGATTTTAAATTAAACATATGTCAAATGTACTGCATATCTATTAATCTTGTGGTCTTAAACATGTCATATGGAGTTGGAATTAAAAAAATCACTAAAAAGGAAAAAGAACATTCTTGTTTAACAGATTATAAAGAAAAATATAACAAACAAATTGAAATAAATTGAGTAGATTTTAAGATAATAATCATAATGGTTCATGATTGGGAAAAGACATAAATTCCTCTGAAGTTGTACCGAAAAGTCAGTCACACACTTAAACTATCATGACGACTTATTACACACCTAAACTACCTAAAAGTGAATTTATTACCCCCTGAAACGTACAACACCACTCTCACAGTATCTGGTGTATTACACTCGCTGCCACGTCAGCGTCATGTCAAAAATTATAATTTTTTATACTTTTTTCTTTTCTTTTCTTTATTAATTAATTTTTCTTTTATTAACTATATTTGATACTAATTAACTCATAATTAATTATTAACCACCCATCCGACCCCCCACCCCACCCCAACCCCAATGGTCTTCTCCACCAAAATCAAATTCAGCCTCCTTCGTCTTCTTAGCCATACCCAAGCACTCTCTATTTTTTCGAATCAAAATATATTAAATGTTCTTGCCTATAAATTTAATTTGCTTGAATCTGAATAATTTGAGTGAAAGATAATTTATATTCCATATCTAAAGTGGAATAAAAAAGAAGTTTGACTTGTAGGTTTTTAGCTAGAATTCTCCTTCTTCTTCTTAATGGATTTTGAAAGAAAAAAAAAATCCAGATTCAAAATGAGGAGTAAATGGAGGTGGGTGTGAAGAACTTCTTCTTAATGGGTTTAAAAAAAAAACAAGATTCAAAATGGGGACTAAATGGAATTGGGTGTGAAGAAGAAGATGGTAGGTGGGTGTGAAGAAGAAAGGACGTGGAGGGTGGGGTGATTTTGTTTTTTTAATTTTTTTACTTTAATTTTAGTTTGGCGCGTTGTTTTTATTTTTTTGCCACGTCAGTTTTAGGGGGGTAATAAATTCACGTTTAGATAGTTTAAGTGTGTAATAGATCGCCATGATAATTTAAGTGTGTAACTGACTTTTCGCTACAACTTCGGAGGAAATTTATACCTTTTTCCTTTATGATTTTTATATAAGATACAATTCAATATAACAAGCAAATTAACTTCGAATCCTAACAAATTTGTGTCATTATAGTAAACAAATAACTTTTTTTAAAAAAAGATTAAATAATAGACTCGAGTGCTTTACAACTTAACAAATGAATCTACCCATCATTAATAACAATAATACTTAAAAATATTTTGGGTTAATTTAATTTAATATTTTTTAATTCAATATTCATGTTGGAGTAACACCATTCACTGCAGTGATGCACTACATTTTTTGGTGGTTATTTTAATACTTTATTTATGCTAAAAATTTTAGTAGGATCAATATTAATTAATGTTGGTCAGAATACTACAGAAATACCTTTTAATATTTGTTAAATAATAATCCCTACGTTCTTATTTATATGACATCCTTATTAAAAATGGATGATCTTTAATATTTGTCATTTCACAAAATCAATGCATAAATGACATTATTCTTTCTATTTTACCTTTGTGAGTTATTAACCTTAAAAATATATATTTTACCAACATAACAAAAACTAAGCAAATAATTCATGTCCATTGGTCAAATTAATGAATCGAAATAAGTTAATTAATGTTCATTGATTGAAAATTTGACTTCAAAAAACATTAAATAAGGTAAAAAAAAAAGGCAGTTCGGTGCACTAAAGCTCCCTCTATGCGCGGGCTCCGGGGAAGGGTCTGACCACAAGGGTCTATTGTACGCAGTCTTAGCTTGCATTTCTGCTAGATGTTGTTTTCAAGGCTTGAACCCGTAACCTCTTGGTCACATGGCAGCAACTTTATCAGTTACTCTAAGGCCCCCCTTCAAAAAACATTAAATAAGGTGAAATGGTAAATTTACTTAATTTTTTAATGCACGTAAAATCTAAAATGGTGACATATAAATAGAAACGGAGAAAATAGTTTATAATCAGTTATATTGGGCCTTTTTATTTAGTATGATAATGATATTTGTTAGCTTAATGGAAGGAATACAGATTTATATACCAGACCCAATTGGTTTGGAACTGAGAAATAGTTATTGTTGTTAGTTTTCATCAAAGTTCCAATAGAAAAAAAAAAAAATTTAGGAAACAAAAGTTTACTCCTTCCATGTATGCTACTTGATGACTACATCATTCCTATAGGTGGATGGTTTTCTATTAAGTTGCTTATTCTCCAAGTAGCAAATATTATATTTTAGAAGTCCTCAAGTTTACTTTGTATTTTTTTTTTTCAATTTAAAAGAATGTCAATGAAATTTCTTTGTCCAAAAGAGATTCCTATGATTGTATTTTCATATTACTCTATGATTGATGATTCCATTAGACAACATTATTGAAAATATTGAAACTGAAAGAATTCGTCCTTGAAATTAATCAATATAAAAGAGTTTGTTTTTTTTTGCTTAAATGGATAGTATTATATATACTGAAAAGCTAGAGAAAAGTAGATTAGTATAAAAAGAAGAAAAGTGTTCTAAGAAATACTACATTTCTTGCATCCTCTTTTGTTTTATTAGAAAATATTGTGCAAAGATGATATAAAGCAAATAACTAGAATACAACTTCATACCTTGGGGATAAATTATTCATTGATCTGTTCTGATTTATATGATGTAATTTAACTTGATATTGAATTTAAGAAAGAAAGAAATAACTTTTTTTGAAACTGATAGTTTAAAATCATAGATGTTTGTGTGGTTATAAATCAGTTCTTTAAGGATAAAGTTGACATTTTAAAATTAAATTTTTACTCCCTCAGTTGCTCTTTAGTTGTCATGTTGTATTTTTCGTGATTTAATTTGATTAATTTTCAAAGTTATATTAAATTATATTAATTTAATATTTTAAAATAAAATTATAGATATACAAAAACTACACAAAAAGTAAATATATTTTTTATATATCAATATAATAAAAAAATATGTCTTAAAATATTAATAAAAAATTTATGTTATTTGCTTCTTAAAAAAAATTATGACAAATAAAATTTTAAAAAATAAGTCATATAAATTAGAACAGATAAAAATATTTTGTATGAAAAAAATATATAGATAATTCCGAGTGTCTTGATAACTAACTAAACAATATAATGATACATGGGTAGTTCCAAGTTGTTTCCTTATCTTCTCTTTAAGAAACACTCTTGCTTTCCACGTGGATACTTGGTCCACCAGCAATATTATTATAACATCACATTACAACATATGGTCAATATAACTACGAACTCACATAGGTGTATATATAAATGATTTGATTAAATTTCAAAGTTGGATTGGTCACATAAAATTATTTCTAGGAGGAATAATATGTGTTTATTTATATTTGATCCACTTTTAAAATGATCGAATATCTAATTTATTAAATAGATTGGATCAAATCAAGAGCGGTTCAAGTATATTAGTGACCTAAAGAGAAAATCGAATGGAGGTATTTCATTAGTGGGACCCACTAAATGACATATTGTCATTTCTCCATTTATTATCCTTTGATTTTCGTTGCTATAAATAGTCTTGGAGATTAGAGAATAAATATATACTGAATTCTCTAATCTCTCTCTCTTACTATTACTATTTCTTACTATTTTTCCTTCTTATTAATTTGCTAAGTTAATTTATTTTATAACACGTTATCATCACAAGCCTCCATCACTTTGAGCTATTTTAAAAGGTAACAAAAGAGTAAGAATTTTATTTTCTTAAAATATCGAATATCTCTAAACTTGAAATTGTTGCTCTTGATATATCTGAAAAAGGCTATTCATCATGGGCACTAGATGCCGAAATACACCTAAAACGATGGATCTGGCAGACACCATCAAAGATGACAATATGACATCTAGTCAAGACCATGCCAAAACCATGATATTTCTCCGCCACCATCTTGACGAGGGGTTAAAATTATAGTATCTCACATTAAAAGACTCTCTTAAACTGTGAAAGAATATAAAAGAAAGATATGACCACCTAAAGTTGGTCATCCTTTCACAGGCACGTCATGATTGACTCAATTTGAGATTAATCAATTTTAAAAATATAACTGAATATAATTCTGTCTTATTTAAAATTATAGCACAGTTAAATTTATGCATAGAAGAAATCACTGAGCAAGATAAATTTAAAAAAATATACTCCATATTTCCACCGTGAATATGCTCTTGCAGCAATAATATCGCGAAAAGAATTTTAAAAAATATTCTAAATTACTTTCTCACATTCTTATTGCTGAACGCCATAATGAACTGTTAATGAAAAATCATGATAGTCGGCCCGTTGGTTCTTTGTCACTTCCTAAAGTAAATCAGGCAAACTATAACCAACGAGAAAGAGGTCATGGCCCCAGTCGTGGTCGAAGAAGAAATTATAATCATGATACTCGGCTAACACCGAGAAATGATCAGCAATATAAAAAGAAGAGTGAAAAACAAGAAGCTACACAAAAGAAAAATTCAGAAAGTATATGTCATAGATGTGGAGGTATAAGGCACTGGTCACGGACCTGACGGTCATCAAAACGTTTGATTCAGCTATATCAGACATCTTTAAAGAGGGTAGAAAATAATCTAGAGACAACTTTATCTCTGAAGACAATATTGAGCCTATGCATCTGGATGTAATTGATTTCTTCAATTTCCTAGAAGGAAATATGAATATTGATAACCCTGATAATATTTAAATAATTTTTTTTATTTGTCTATACTAAATAATATGTTTGTATTTTTTTAATTCATGTAAATAAAAAAATTATTTAATGAGCCATGTTTTAATTATAATGTTTATTTTATTTCTTTTTGAAAAAAATATGGATAAACCTCAAATTTTGTTTGAATCAATGATCAATCACGAGGATATTTGTATAATTGATAGTGGAATGGCTCATGTCATTTTTAAAGACGAGAAATATTTTTCCTACTCGCTTAGAAGAAAAGCAAATGCTATTACAATTTTTGATAATTTAAAAATTATTGAAGGCTCTGAAAGAGCTACTATATTTCTGCTTAAGGAGAGAAAGATTGTTATAGAAGATGCACTATTATTTTCTAGATCCCCAAGAAACTTGTTAAGTTTTAAAAATATCCGCAGAAATGGTTATCATGCTGAGATACTAAATGAAGTGAATATTGAATATCTTGATATAACCAAGAGTGTCTCAAGCCAGAAATATATTTTGAAAAAATTATCAACTTTGTAGTCTGGCCTATATTATGCAAAAATTAGTGCAATTGAAACATATTTGATCATAAACCAGAAGTTTACTGATCTAAATACATTTGTGTTATGGCATGATCGAATAGGTCATCCTGGATCAATAATAATGAGATGAATTCTTGAAAATTCAAATAGACATCCGTTAAAGAATCTGAAGATTCTTACGAATGATGAATTTTCATGTGTTGCTTGTTATCAAGGCAAATTAATTGACAGACCATCAACCCTGAAGGTTGGCATCGAATCTCCTAACTTTTAAGAGTCTATACATGGGGATATATGTAGACATATTCATCCACCTAGTGGATTGTTTAGATATTTTATGGTCCTAATAGATGCATCATCAAGATGGTCTCATGTGTGACTCTTATCATCTCGCAATCTGGCGTTTGCAAAGTTACTAGCACAAATAATAAGATTAAGGGTGCAATTCCCAAATTATCTAAGGCTATTCGCCTTGATAATGTTGGAGAATTTATATCCCAAGCTTTTGATGATTATTTCTTATAAATTGGGATAAAAATTGAATATCATGTTGCTCATGTTCATACTCAAAATAGCCTTGCAGAGTCATTTATTAAGTGCCAACAATTGATAGCAAGACCCCTACTAATGAAAACAAAATTGTTGATTACTATTTGTACGAATTTTTGGTTGTGTGGTATACGTGCATGTAGCACCACCACAACGTACAAAGATGAGCCCTCAATGAAGGTTGGGCATATATTTTGGGTTTGACTCACCCTCCATAATTCGCTACATTGAACCGTTGACAGGAGACTTATTTACTGCTCTATTTGCAGATTGTCGGTTTTATGAAATAACTTTCTCGCAATTAGGGAGAGAGAAAAAGGAACTCGAAAGAGAAATTGCGTGGAAAGTTTCATCACTATATCAATTGATCCACGTATCCGCACATGTGAGTAGGAGGTTCAGAAGATCATCTACTTACAGAAAATAGCAAATCAAATGCCAGATGCATTTACTGATTTGAAACGGATAACTAAGTCACATATCCCTGTAGTGAATGTGCTTATCCGGATTGATATCCCAAAAGGACCATCTACTAGTATTACAGCTTCTGAATCCCCAAAACGCTTGAAGCGTGGTAGACCATTGGGTTCAAAGGATAAAAATCCTAGAAAGAGAAGCGTGAGGAATAATAAATATGACACTACAAAAGAACCTCTTGAAGAAGGTCAAGATTTGAGTAATCCTGATATTCTTGAAAAAATCAGTGAACCCGAGACTCAAGTGAATGAAGAACTTTCAATAAGTTCTACCGGCGATGAGATAAATTTAGATTGATCAAAAATCACAATTAATAATATTTTTACATATAATATTGCACTTAACCTCATGTAAGACAGTGAAAACTTTGTGCCTAAATCCGTTGAAGAATGTCGACGTAGATGTGATTGGCCAGAATGGCAAAAGACAATTCAATTAGAATTAGACTCACTTGCTAAACGTGAGGTTTTTGGACCTGTAATCCAAACCCCCAAAGGTGTAAAATCAGTTGGCTATAAATGGGTTTTCATGCAAAAATGAAATGAAAGAAATAAAATTGTAAGATGCAATGATTCTCTCAAAGACCCTGGGGTCAACTATGAAGAAACATATTCACTTGTTATGGATGAAATAACTTTTTGATATCTCATCAATTTAGCCGTACATAAAAAACTTGAAATATATCTAATTGATGTAGTTACAACTTACCTTTATGGTTCACTTGATAATGAAATTTACATGAAAACCACAGAAGGATTAAAATTGTCTGAAGAATGTACTAAATCTCAAGAGATGTACTCAATCAAATTGCAAAGATCATTATATGGTATGAAACAATCAGGGCGTATGTGGTATAATCACCTTAGTGAGTACTTGATAAATGAAGGTTATATAAATGATATCATTTGTCCATGTGCTTTTATTAAGAAAACAAAATTAGAGTTTGTTATACTTGCCGTTTATGTTGATGACATAAATTTCATTGGAACCCTTGAAGAGGTTCAAAAGACGATTGAATATCTAAAGAAAGAATTTGAGATGAAAGAGCTTGGAAGATAAAACTTTGTCTAAATCTGCAAATTGAACATTTAGTAGATGGAGTTTTTGTCCACCAATCTGCCTACACTGAGAAAATCTTAAAACGATTTTATATGGACAAAGCACATCCATTAAGTACTCCAATTGTTGTTCGATCACTTGAAGTGGAAAAAGATCTATTTTGATCTCCAGAAGAGAATGGAGAACTTCTTGGTCCTGAAGTACCATATCTCAGTGCTATTGGTACATTTATGTATCTTGCTAACGCAACCACGTCTGATGTAACATTTTCTGTTAATTTGTTGGCAAGGTATAATTCATCCCCAACGCGAAGATATTGAAATGGTATCAAATATATTTTGCAATATCTAAAGGGTACCATTGATATGAGTTTGTTTTATACTAACAAAGGTTGTGCAGACCTTATTGGTTATGCAGATGTAGGTTATTTGTCAGACCCACATAAAGCTCCATCTTAGACAGGCTATCTATGTACATATGGAGGAACTGCTATATCATGACGATCTACAAAGCAGTCTATTGTTGCTACTTCTTCAAATCATACTGAAATAATAGCAATTCATGAAGCAAGAAGAGAATATGTGTGGTTGAGATCGATGATACAGTTCATCAAAGAAAGATACAGCCTGAAAAATGATGTCAAAGTACCCACAGTTATATTCGAAGACAATGCTGTGTGCATAGCTCAATTGAAAAGTGGCTTCATAAAGAGACAGAACGAAACATATTTCACCAAAATTATTCTTCACAAATGATCTCCAGAAGAATGGTGATATTGTTGTACAACAAGTTCGTTCAAGTGATAATCTTGCAGATTTATTCCCAAAGGCATTACCAACATCAACTTTTGAGAAACTAAGATATAAGATTGGAATGCGTCGTTTCTAAATTATCAAATAAAGTTTTCATCAGAAGGAGTAAAATATGCGTTGTACTCTTTTTCCCTTAACCAAGGTTTTGTCCCACTGGAATTTACTAGTAAGGTTTTTAATGAGCCAGCACTCAAGGCGTATTACCAGATGTGTGTACTCTTTTTCCTTCACTAGACTTTTTCCCATTGGGTTTTTCTAGTAAGGTTTTAACGAGGCACAATATCTATGTGTGTTCAGAATAACTATGTATGTTGTTGTAAAGTTTTAAAAGAGGCACATTACACATGGACATCCAAAGGGGAGTGTTATGAAAGAACAAAAATGTAGTAGATGTTCCACTTTCATTAGTGGGACCCACTAAATGTCATATTGCCATTTCTCTATTTCTTATCCTCTGATTTCCGTCGCTATAAATAGCCTTGGAGATCAGAGAATGGATATATACTGAATTCCCAGATCTCTTTCTCTTACTATTACTATTTTCCTTTCTTATTAATTTGCTAAGTTAGTTTGTTTTATAACATGTTTATTTATATTTGATCCACTTTTAAAATGATCGAATATCTAATTCATTTAAATAGATTGGATCAGACTAGGAGCGGCTCAAGTATATTAGTGGCCTAAAGAGAAAATCGAATGGAGGCCTTAAACTTTTAAAAAATGAATTAATATATTTTTCGTACGAAGTTTATTCTTTTACCTCTTTGAAATGTAGAATTGTTAATTTTTTATAACTGATTCTTTTAATATTTCTCTTTCAAGTGATAATATATATTTTTATAAATAGTCTCAATATTTTTTTTTAAAAAAAATCTATAACCTATTATTGTTAAAAAAATTTGGGGCTTCTCCAATTTGAGGGCCTAAGACACTTGCCTTTTTTCTAACTCTATCGAGCCACCCCTGGATCAGGCAATAATAATAAATTTTAATATTTTGTCATTTGTATTCACACTAAATGATGTGTAACTAAAGCTTTACCTAGATCAAAAGTTGTAATAGAATGAATAAGATCTATCCACTTTAGGGTCTCATCTGGTAGTCAACGAAGTATGTTTAAAATCATGTGGTGTTAATTTCAAGTTTCAGCGAAGGCAAAGATATTAGGTAATTTTGTTCCATTTGTCCAAGTCTTAGTTGATAGAGCTATCTAGTATATGAACTAATGGGTGATAAGAAATATTCGTAAATTTAATCGAGATGCACGCAAATTGATTCGGACCAAGTGATTTTACTGTGTTAGATGCACCTTAAACGGTGTACCTATGTTTCAATTTGTACATCTATGTATCTTTAGTTTAAAATTATAATATTATTATTATTTTTACTTTTTTAAAATTTTGTATAAAAACAAATAAATTAAAACGGAACTCATCATTTTTGAAATTACAAGTAGATTACCCAGTTCATCCTAGTATTTACATTTTTCTCATCTTGTGGATTTTGGGTCTTTTAACAGCCCAACATATTTGTTTGATTTCATATCAAATTGCAACATAGAAAAATAATCACAGTAGAAAGTTGACAAAAACTATCATCCAGCAATTTAATTTTTAGATATTTAAAATATATTTAATAATTCAAAATTAAATATAATATTTATTCTAGAAAAGTATCAAGAACTAGTCACATACACCAAATTTCCATATATCCAATAAGTCTAAAGAATAATGGGAGAGGTAACGTAATGTATATGTGAACAACTTCTACATTTAATAGCCACCAAATTAAATATATATTTTGCTGGATAATGACACCTAACATTAATCATGATTGTGCTTAAAACAGAAAAATAATAATCACTTCTTTTTCCCTGCAATTCTTATCTAGTTTTATCAACTGCTCACTTCTTTGACTTGGTGAATAAGCAAAACTACAATGTGAATAAATCAATTTATTCGACCAAATCAATTCATAATTAATTTACTTGCCTAATTAGCACAATTTTAATATTCTCAAGAATATATAATAAGAAAAACTTACTTAATAAATTATCCTTATTATCCTTTTAAGAACAAATAAAAGTTTTCTTATTTAAGGGTTCTTGGTTGAAAAGCACAAATTTGCACTTCTTCCAACCATTATTTTCTTTATGACCAACAAAAACTAGAAAGCTGTCGCATTCAAAGCCGACCCTTTTAGAAAAAAAAAGAGAATTTCTTTTTCTCCATAAAGATAGTGTTCTTGAAAAAGGGTGGAAGAGATCTAAAGGGGTTCTTCTTTTCTTGAATTTTTTTTTTTTGCACAAAAACAAGAACAGACATCGTGGGATTTTCAGTTTTCTTGTGTGTGGGGAAAGAAGACTTGCTTTTGTCATTTTTTGTTTGTCCAAGAAAACATAAAAAGCAGTTTTCTTGAGTGGTAAAGGGACCAAAATCCTCAAAGAGGGGGGATGGAGATGATGAATTACCAGCTTGGAAGGAGTTCTTATCAGGATTCCTTGAAAGTCCTAGAGGCTGATATTCAGTATGCCAATACTCTGTAAGTTCTTTTCATCTTTGCTTTACAAAGACTTGATTTTTGCTTTCTGGGTTAGTTTATTAGTGGAGGGTTATTACTGACATGCTTTCAGTTTGGATACTTGTTTTGATAATAAAGACCATGGTTGTGCTATTGTGTAATGGAGGAGATAATAATTGTACTTGTTTAATTAGGGGTTTGGATTATCCCTTTTGGGCTGTTGTTACTTTAATGTGGCTCTACTATTGGCAAACCAATAATTTGCATGACTTCGGTGTTGGTGCTGTGAGAGCCTGCTTTTAGCTTCACTAGCTTTTTGTTGATATCAACTTTATTTTGGAATAAGAATGAGAGTTCATGATTGCTAGTGTTTACTTTCCCTTTGCTTTTTGGTCATATCTGATGTTGTAAGCCCTGATGGAAATTGGGATTTACTGTGTACCAGTCTCTGTATTTCTCCAGCTTGTTCATGCTTGCAACTTGTAGCATTTGAAGTACCCTTAGTATTTATTAAAATCATTGCGCATTTTTCCTTTCTTTTATATTTGTTTTTGGGTGACAATGGAAGTTCTTGTTTCTGTCTAAGAATTCATTTGGTCTTTAACTAATATGCTGGTTTGCTTGCAGGGCTGCTGCAATTCCAAGAGAGAAGAGTGGAGCACGTCTTCAAATGAAACTGACCTACAATGGATTGGCTCCTGTGTTTCTGTTTTTGCTCCGTTGGATAGATAGTTCCTGCACTTGTCTGCTTCCTGGATATCTGAATTTCTTTCATGTCCTCATTTACAAGGTATGTTCCCTAATTTTCTGTTTACTCTGAGTTTTTTGTCGTAACCCTTTCTCTCGTAATTCTATTCATGTACGGGCTATGCATTAGAAGAGTCGATATGTGTGTTCCCATGTGCAAGTCAAAGGCCACTTGCCAAAAAGGAATCATGCAACTCCAGTTAGCTTCTGAATTTATAAAATATCCCGTGTTTTTCTTTCCCCTCTTTGTTAGTGAGAACGAAGATTATAGTTGCACAATTTAGTGTTCTGTCACTTTTTACCTACTTTTGTCATTTTTCTAACAACCCCTCTCCTTTGACAGGTGCGTACAGATGGGAGACCAAGAATATCTAGACATGGAAGAAGAGCAACTATTAGCGACTTTTATGGTTAGTCGCTCATTCTCTTATATGTACTAAGCTTTTTACACCTTGATTGTGCTTAACCATTACCATTAATAATGACAAAATTACAGGCGTTATACTGCCATCACTACAGCAGCTACATTCTAACTTGGTGGCGTTGGATGATAGTAAAGTTGTAAATAATGGCATAGGAAGTTCTCAAGAGAAAGTGAAAGGAGACTCCAAATTTTCCAACTTTGAAGCAGAGAGAGAAGATGAATGTGGAATATGCTTGGAGCCTTGTAACAAAATGGTCCTACCAAATTGCTGCCATGCAATGTGCATTAATTGCTATCGTGATTGGTAAAATAGCTACATTTTCTTAGAAATAATAAATTATATCTACATTCTCTCTATTCATGTCTTTCATTATTCTGAGAACTCGGCTGAGAACAATATTGCTTTCTCAACCTTTCAGGAATACAAGATCCGAATCCTGCCCCTTTTGCCGTGGTAATTTGAAGAGAGTTAAGTCAAGAGACTTGTGGGTCCTCACCTGCAATGATGAAGTTGTTGATCCTGAAACTGTTTCCATCGAGGATTTATTGCATTTCTATCTGTATGTTAACAGCCTGCCTAAGGATTCTCCTGAAGCGTTGTTCTTGATGTATTATGAATACCTAATATGACATAAAACATTTGAGATAAGTAGTGTACAGATAGAGAAAGAAAACCTTCAAATGTACATAATTCTGGTGGGAGAAATTCTCCTTATTTTCACAGAGAAATAACCACCTCCATGCTGTCTTTGTGGTGGTATTGATGCCCTCTTCATGATCAATAACAGATTTTTATTTCCAAATAATGTCCCAAAGCTCCTTATTTAGAATTTTATATCAATTATATGTATTATATCACATCGATAGTGCATATCCTTTGCTTTTGATTATGCAAACTATACATTCTCTTATTTTACTAGAGCTTTACCAGGACGTGTTATATTTTAGCAGTAAAGTTAAGATAGCATGATAAAGCAACATCACGATGAAGGTGGGAATGGAACGAAGAAATATTTTTGGAGAGATGATGAATTGAATCAGGGAGATTAGAGGATGAATTCCCTACTCTCTACAGTTAAGCCCTAAACAAAAATGTTATGGTGGCCGACTGTTTTTTACTCTCTGAATGGCATCTATAGTTCAGAAGAAACTTCAATGATTGAGAAATCCAAGATATCAGACACATTTTTGACACTTCTGCAGCCAATTTCTGTTGATGACAACTGGGTGGACTCTCAATTTGGGCTTGCTAGCAGCAGTGTCTTCTTCTCCCTGAAACGGTGCTACGATATTCTTCAAAAGCTAGTGTACTGGCACAACAATTGGCTCTGGAAGATGATGATATGGAGGACAAAAGCACCACCAAAGTAGCCTAAAGGTGGATTGCTACCCAGGTAATGCCTTACCCAAAACAATTGCAGAGAAGAAAATTCTCTGCAATTGAACTCACAAGAATCTATCAACTGCCTCTTGCTTCATTGCTACTGTACCCAACAGATAATGGACATTATTTATAACATTTTTGGTGTTGACTGGGTGATGCCACACAATTTCAAGTGCTTATTATCAGATTGGCAAGATAGAATTGACAAAAGACTAAAGAGGAATGGAAGATGTTTTGATGGGAAAAAGCAGCCTTTTTTGTTGTGAAGTACAAACATATAAAAGACTTGCAATTTTGGTGTAGGAGCAGTTAGCTGGAGTGTCCAGCCGATTTACAGTTAAAACCGCTGAGAGCTGTTGAAAGTCTCAACAAAGGAAGAATGTCCTTCCAGTTCATTAAATTACCACATATATAAATTTATGCATGACAATACATGTGTATTTACAATGAAGCTTGGTGAAAATATTTATTGCACTCCACAAAGGTTGTCTATCTTTATTGATAAAAGAGGTAATCTGCCTACTCTAAAAGTTTTCATTCTTACAAGGGAATTATCTCGCTCTCTTGATTGGTCTTTCCGGAGCGGTATTATTTACTAGGTTACATTGAGTCCAATCTACATGCCACTCTTACTTTTGACCAACTCACTAAAAGATGGTTGACAGAAGCCTTGATTGAGGAAAAGATCAGTGACTTTCCGATTCATCGCTTCTGTAAGATGGATTCCATCCCAGCTGATAAATTTGCTTGGATCATTACATTTAACGGTGCCAGGTGAGCCACACAATGAATGCAGGTTGAAGTGTCCCCCTGCAGCTCCACAGCAAGGTTTGAAAGGTTCCTCAAATTGGTACTTTTGTAGGTTCATCTTAATTGTTAGATATGCATTCCAGTAGTCAGCATATAAGATATGACAATTAGGATATAAACTACGGAATCTTTCCAATCTCCTTTGCAGGATCTGGTTGTGCATCATCACTGCTGCGTTGACAGCTCCTGCACATCCCATATTATCAAGAGCAGCTTTCACTGGACACAACGAGATATGTAGTGGAAGGCATCCTATTGGTGGTAAGCCTTGAACTACGATGTACTTTGCTCCGCTTTGCAGTGTTGCCTATACATATAACACCATCTATTTAGCATCGCTGTGATGTTAAATACCTGTGATGCTAATAGTCTGTTTGGCCAAACTTCTAGGAAACTACAAGTGCTTATTCTTCTAAAACAAGAGAGCTTACTTTGGAACATTAAGGTATTTGGCTATGATTCTGTGAATGACTAGTAGTAGAAACAGTTTTTTCTGTTGTGAGGGAAAAAGCCTGGAAAAGTAGCTTCTTCATAACAGTAGAAGCAAAAGATTTTAATTTTTTTTCCCGGACCTTCACCAAAAAATTTGTCAAACTATCCCCAAATACGCACATAAACGTAGGTCATGCAATTTCAACAATACATATATATATGTCCAAAGTACCGCAAACTTGTTCCCTCTCTGTGTGATTTTATTTTAACATTTTAATTAAATGAAATTGAAAAGTTTAATCAAGGTCTCTCATAAATAAATACTGCAAATCATTTGAAATTTTTTCATATCTTTCTTCGTAATTTGAGATTTGACACTCAAAAACATTTTTGAAAAGATTGGTCAAACACAAATTGTTTCTATAAATACTAACAGTAGTGCATTTCAGATGATTTGGCAAACACAAACTGCTATTATCCAAAAATACTTTTTCTAGAACCTCATTTGACACAAAATACGTATCAATGTAAGCATATATTGGAAGCTTGACCAAAGAGGTTTTAATACTGATTGTCATAAATAGTACTATGTCAAGAGCTTTTATGGAGGCAATTAAGTTAACTTTCATGTGCATACCTCGATTAGGCTGCTAACTTGATGGACAGACTGCTGTGTGAGCCAATGTGAAGATAAAGAGGCCCCTTGTATACGAGCATAGTCGCTAACACCAACAGAGCCTATCCAGAAGAGTGCATTCTCCAATTCAGCCTGGCAACTTTTACCATTTTTATCTGTACATCCCATCTGCTGCTTCAACTTATTGAACCAATCAATCTGAGTTTGAAAGTTCATTGGTATTCCTTTCCAGAACAGGTTAGTAATTTTCTCAGTTGAAAAATCCTCTTTGGGGAGAACTGTTGATCCGGCTATTGCAAAATTGGCCCCAGTTAAGAAATTTGCTGAGGTATTTTGGAAGGGTGGCAAATGTGGTAACTTAAGAGCATCACATAGAAAATCTATCATCAAATGCCCATCACATAAATTATTGTTTGATTTTTCTGAACTGCTCGATGTGTGACCATCCAGTATATTAGCATTTCCTGTATCAGTGTAGGAGTCTCCAAAAGCATAGACCTTGTCGAAGCATCCTATATAGTTATTGTGCCTGGTTGAAGTGTCGTGGCTATTGTTATTAGCAGGGGAAGAGTTCCCTGGTACAAAGATAATATAAGAGGAAGTTAGAAAAAGAAAAGCTTTGAGGTGTGAAAACCACTTCCGTAAAGAGATATTGTCCGTATACTATTTGGGGATATACAGACAAGTCTCTTCGTGATACAACAAAGCCTACAAAGTAACTTGTCTACTATTCAGAGGAGGCTTGTATGTAAGGGTCAAGCCTATTCAGAATCATCATATGTTCTTTCAAAATTATAGCATGGATTTAAATTTTAATTACAGTTCTAAATTAAGAGCTAAGATAATTGCGAAGGAAATGACTTCTACCCAAAAGTGGGAGAAGACATTTTTCTCCTTTCGGTATAACATGTTTTTCTTGGAAAATATTTTCTGGCAACTAAACACTAGAAAATAACTTAATTTTAAGGAACTTCTTTAAAATATTTTGTGTCATCCCAAACACCCTCAATATATAAAGCTTTCAAATTCATATCTGCCTTTTGATGTGGTTCAATCTCATGTCACATATATTGTGAACTATCTGACATGACCAGGGGAAGAATTACCAGGCTTGGCAGGAACTTCCTGGCTGTTGTTATGCGCGGGGAAAGAATTACTGGGTTTGGCGGGAACTTCATGGCTGTTGTTATGAGTTGGGGAAGAATTACCAGGGTTGGCAGGAACTTCCTGGCTGTTGTTATGCGCGGGGGAAGAATTACTGGTGGGAACTTCATGGCTGTTGTTATGTGCAGGGGAGGAATTACCAGGCCTGGTGGGAACTTCATGGCTGTTGTTATAAGCTGGGGAAGAATTACCAGGGTTGGCAGGAACTTCCTGGTTGTTGTTATGCACGGGGGAAGAATTACTGGGTTTGGTGGGAATTTCATGGCTGTTGTAATGTGAAGGGGAGGAATTACCGGGCCTGGTGGAAACTTCATGGCTGTTGTTATGAGCGGGGGAAGAATTACTGGGCTTGGTGGGAATATTATCATGCCTATTGTTATGAGCAGAGGAACAATCACAATCACAATGGGGAGTTTCATGGCTCTTTAAATGAGCATATGAAAATGAGAAAAATAGGCAGAAACAGAAGAAGAGGGTAAGAGGAAAATGTGGGAAGAACATATTGGACATAGTTGATTTTTTTGGTTTTTTTTGTTTTGTTTTGTTTTGGTTGGTATTTTTGGTTACTAAGTTTGTGTTATTCAAAGGAGGTTATAGCAAGAAAGCTATTTATAGAATCCAGTTTTAATCTGTTGGAGTTGAGAGGATAATTTTGTTTAGTGCCTCCTTTGTTTTAGGAAATCACAGGTATTCATTCTTTGAGGCACTAGATACCAACAGTCCACAACAAATTGTTTCTCTGGAGATATAATAAGCCTACCATAAGCATGTATTTACCCATAAAAAAAAACATAAGTAGGGTGAATAACCGTAAGATAAATAGTGACCAACAACTTTAAAATAAAATTGGGATTAGGAGAAGGGGATTACAATGTGGAGAAGTTAGAAGTTCAGCTAACTAACTTACTGAGTTACAAAGATTTCACAACTTTAGAATTATACTTTATAAGATAATTTTTGTAAGTATATTGTTAATCACGATTAAATCAAATCGTGGATTGGTACAACACACTAGGAGAAATTAAAGGAATTATATACGTAATTGATGGTAAAATATTTATGGTGTCTTTTTATGTTTTTACCTTATTTGTTAGATTTCTATTGTTATATTTAGAAAAGTGGAAACTATTGTTAGATTTTGTTATATTATCTCTTAAATACTTCGAGTAAAAAATTAAAATAAAATAAAAAATTAATGGTCCCTAATTGATTGATGTATGGAATTGAAAACTAAATTGAAAATACTTCTGAAAAAGCCCCAGATGAAGAAGAAGATTCATTGGTCGCACTTTTTTTTAGAAAAAAGTTCGAATTACACAACTTTTAGTTAATTTGACTTTTTGCTGAGAAATCAAGCTAAAAATAATAATATTAAATAATGAAAATAGGAGAGACAAAATAAGATGACTTTCTACTTGGGCCAAATACATATGCAAGCCTTTAAATTTGTTCTTAGTTTTCATTTTTGACACTTCAATTCAGGTTTATTTCATTTAAATAGAGTCTGGAACCTAAATAATAGCTAAAAGGTAAAAATTGCTAAAAATAATTCTACCTAAATTCTATAGTGATTTTTTCTAATTACAGTTTATTCCTACTCTTTTAAAAATTATCTGAAATCTCTTTTTTTTGGTCACTTTTGAATACATCACGTATGTCCTGATACATCATGTAAAATAATGTATTCGATCAGTATATTACATAAAGTGATGTATCAGATTTGTTTCATTTAAATAGAGTCTAGAACCTAAATAATAACTAAAATGTAAAAGTTGATTAAAATAATTTTACCTAAATCTTATAGTGATTTTTTCCAATTATTCTTTATTCCTATTTTTAAAAAAATTATCCAAAATTTCTTTTTTTATCACTTTCGAATACATTATGTAATACATCACGTTTGTTTCATTTAAATAGAGTCTGGAACCTAAATGATAGCTAAAAAGTAAAAGTTGACTAAAATAATGTGTAAAAACAAAGTTTCTATTTTCTACGTATAGCACATTAAACTAGTAGACTGTATCACTTTCATAGATTGCTAAACTCTTTAACAGCCGGTAAGGCCTCTAGACTCCTGCCACACATTAATTTATGAGAAACTTATAAAAATATATTATAGGGAAACTTATGCAAATATATTATATTAAGAAAATATTTATTATTTATAGTAATAATATTTTTTATACTGGACATTTATAATATATTTTTAATACAGTTTTAATATATATTATCGAGAATAATTTATAAAACTTATATAATAGAATTTTTTTATGGATAATATATTTATCACACTTTAATACACTTATAATACATTGCGTCAATTTTTTACCAAACAAACGTAGTATATTTTAGAACACTTATAATACATTTATATTATATGCATAATCACTTTTAATACATGATATATATATCATAATATGTATTGCTATAGATGGTAATAAATAAAAAATATCGCTAAAATATTTAATTATTCATTAAAAAGTGTTCATGTTGTTCATCTTTAAATTTCCCCCCCCCCCTCCCCCTATACTTTGTTGAAAGATTAGCCATTTTCAAGAGTACATAGCGTTAAAATTTTATATTTATTTATATAGAGGTTTATCAAGCAGTCCTGTAAATCCAGGTCATACATTTTGGGATTGTAAAGTGTAGAAAGTAAGATTTTGTGTTACTTTTTAGAGAAAAAAAAAGTAGATTACATATTTCAATTTCATATATTTAAATTTTGTTAATTTTTGTTGGCAAATGGTGGATGCGATTATTTTCATTGGAAAAATAATTTTCCGACAAAGAAAAACACCCCCACCCCCCCCTTCCCACCTCCCCATTGACGAAAATACAATTATTCACACAATAAAACATGAATAAAGTTGGAGAAGATACGAATCTACTTAGGTTCTTGCTAAGGAATACAAAATACTTTACATGAGACTTTTCTTTTTTTAAGAAAATTGGGGTAAGAGAAGGGAAAATGGGGAGGAAATTACAATATAGGGAATCGAATCCTCACCGAGAAGGTGGAAGCTCAAATAGTCAATCAACTAAGCTACTAAGATTTTCGACTCTACATGAGAATTGAGTGAGAAGATTGAGAGAAAAATTGCATGAATTGAGAAAACAATGATCCGTTTGAGATTGAAAAACCTACTAAGAACCTGGTTCTTAGTATGTTGTAAACAGTAAGAAGACGAACACAGAAACAATCACTTATTGTGGAAAACTCCTTGCTCAAGGGAGTAAAAAACCACGTCTTACACTTCGTAGGCTTTCAACTACAAACTTCACTAAACTTTATCAAGAACAATGTTTCGGATTACAACTTAGCAATCTAATGGACTAACTCTAGTACCTTAACTCAATAGTTCACTCAAACTATTGAAACTACTCTCCAAGAAGTCAAACTCGCTTCTTGTTACAAAACCTCACAATAATCAATAAACTCTTAAACCACAACCTAGAAACTATTACAACTTAGTAATAGTCTTATTTCAAGAACTTCCCTTAATTCTACCTATCGCAGAACAATAACCTTAGATCGTTTAAGTTGAGTTCTTCTCCTTCTTGTTGTTTTAGATTGCCAATTTAGAGTTTGCAAAAGGTAGTCTGAACGCTATGCTTTTTCCTTATATATATCGTACACTTTTAATTTTATCCTTACATTTCCATGTTTGAGTCAAACACAATTATGTGCAATTGTAAAGGAGTCCAACTCCTAATCAAGGACTGCTTCTATAAATAATCGCTTTCCTCTTTTGAAATGGACTCTTCGAAGTACCAACACTTCTGCCTTGCATTCTTTCCTTTTTCAATGATTAATTTTATTCCGGCGGACATATGTAATAATAAATAATATATGTACTGCTACATATAGTTGCTGCTGTTTCACATCCGACAATAGGGACCTGGTTCATAGCTCTATCATCAAAATCCTATGCTTTACATTTTCTTCCTTTTTGATAAGGGCAAATATATATACATGTGCACTTACTCTTGTGATACACTATGCTTCCACGGCAATCGAAACTCCGAAGGGCTCTAACCAAGCCTTTTGACATATCATAAAGCATACATAAGGTAAAGTAAATGCAGTAATAGCATGAGAGAGTCTAAACCATGATTTATATAGGAGAATGTGACTTGAGATCATAGACTCAAAACATTTGTCTAACTACTGTCTCTAATCATGAATATGGGTAGGGGCTAAGACATATCCCTAGCTCACCCTCAATATGAAAGAAAATAAATGTCTTTGGAAGTAAGAAAACAACATCTCATAACTAGTGCTGGATAGATGAGGACTCACCACAACTCCGCTGATGAGAAAGCTCTACTAGCCACGTGGATGGATATGATTCTCAACCTCAACCCCTACATTATGAGACAATGTAGGCAATAATATGTATTAGTATATTTAAATGTACTAAGTATGTGGGCATGACATGCAATATAAATCATAAGATGCAATGATCAAGAGCGTACATAGTAAAGAGGATAAGTAAAGTCATGAGGAATACTATAATGATCAAAGCATTTAAAAGACTTAGTTGAAAATCATAAAATAACATAATAAGCATATATATATGTGGGATAGGAACCATAACCGACAATAAGACCATGCGAGCTATAACATGGAATCCCGTTGTCTCCCCACACAATGAAGAAAAGGGAAATCTACTTGCCAAGGTAGACTCTACCCCGCTAGGCGGGTCATGTACGTACGCTATATGTGGATCCAATAGATAAGACATGAAGACAACCTATAGTAGCACGTAGTTTAAGGAACTTGAGGCTGCTACTAAGGCTTTTGGTAGGGTCCCTACCTTAAGTCCACTTGGTGCTAGATCAAATCCCACGGAATACATAATATAGTAATCATACTTAGCATATATCATAACTTCTTCATAAACTTCATAATTCATAGAATAGCTCATTTCATAACGTAATTGTAATGTGAGTATTGACCTTTCATCATTACAAATCATACTTGCATAATTCATATAATTATTTCCTAGGTCACCACATAGGGCCCTAAGTCACCTTCCTTCATAACTTGCATGAAATTCATATCTTGAACATACTTGTAATTCATGATCATTATTCATACTTGAATTTAGATTAAAACTCATATACATAATCAATTTAATTGAAAATCATGAGAATACCTTGAAAACATTGAATTTCATAATCATTATTCATATAATTCACCATAGAAAATAACTTCATGCATGTGCATTCATAATTCAACTTGAAATCATGTAGTCTACGTAGAAACATACTTATAATGACCATTAGTAATGATTTAAAACGAAATTGAAACAGCCCAACACAATTCTTCAAAATTGGAGTTTGGAGGTAATGAAAATTCATGAGATTTTTGAAATAAACCTTGGACTTCATGAGGGGAAGGGACTCATGAATCAATCCACACATACCTTAATTGAAATTGGACTTGAATTTGAGAGAGGAGACTTGATCTTGAAGAAACTCTAACCAAAGTTTGATGAACTCTTGAGAAGCCTTGGGAGAGAAGTCTAGAATTTGTTTGGGGAAATAATGAGGGAATAAAAGAGTTTTAGAAGTATTTAGAATACAATTTATAATGAATCTAGTCCTTAAAAATCCCACATACATTATTAAAATGTAGGAAAAATACCAAACTACCCCTCATTAAATTTCGGATTGGGCACCTTTACGATCTAGTTCTACGATTCGTAGAAGTAGTGACGAGTCGTAGGACTGGCAGATCTTGAGAAAGTCATGAAAATCAAGTCTCTCATATTTTGTTCCTAGTTGTGTTTATGACTCGTAGTCGTCTTTACGAGTCATCAAAATGACTCGTCTTGCATGTCTGAAAACCTTCACCTCTACGAGCCGAGTTTATGACCCGTAATAACTTAAATGAGTCGTAGACTGACTCATAGTTCTAGACAGTTTCAACTCTTTTGAAAATTTTCTTTCGTTCTACTTTTCAACTTATGGGGTCTTACAAGTAACTAACTCAGAGAGAGTGCAAGGAGCACAATGTTAAAAGTAAATAAGAACACAAATCATAAGAAAAACATATTATCCATTCATCACGATGAAGATGGCAAGTAAGAGAGCAAAAAAACATTCCAAAACAATGCATCATTACGGTCAAGCACCATATCTGCAACACAAAACAATATGTCTAATGCACAATTACTAGTAACAATACCACTGGATAGGCAAAAAAATACTGGAGTCAAGAGCTAGGAGTATAAGAGGAAGAACCATCCCGAGACATCAAATATATATTTGATCAAAATGTTTCCCTAGTGTAAGTTGTTCATCAAGCATTTGCGCACGAAGGCACTCATTTTCAAATTGGAAAATGTACATCTGACCCCCAAAGTAATAATGCGATCCTAAGCATGCTGCAAATCCATAAGAAGAGAGGCCACATACATGCGCCCCGGAGCAACCGGCTTCCCAACCTCACATTCAGTCAAACTAGGATCCCTTAGCATTTCTTGCCTAGTGCACATCTATTTTGTACCACATGGAACCTCACAAACATCAAAAACCCTTGACAAGAAATAACCATAGGATAGGTCGTGTTCCTTACAATTTGCACAACACGAGACATATGTTGAATCACGAGGGCATGGATGTTTACCTTTCGATAAAAATCAAGTGCTTCCATGAGACATAGATCACGTCTCTCTGTCTCATGGGGATGGGTAGACCGAGGCAATATCACCTTTAACACTCTGACTCCAAAGTCTGAAAATGGTGGTCGTCCTTAATTTCACCAAAAGTACTCGGGCCAAAATTCCTCCAACACCCTGACTCCAAAGTTCAATAAGGATAGGTTGTCTAACTCTAAGGTTGTCTAACTCCAAAGTCCAAAGTTTTATAAATATGGATTGATATTAGTTATTGTCTTTCCTATGATGTTTATAATCATGTTTTTTGAAAGTTTCATTGGAATATTAGCTAAGCACCGAGTGGACCTTGGGATAGGCATTCTTTCCCACAATTAGGGCAAGAGACCCATAGTAAGATCCCATTGTCCTATAACTAAGTTGACCGCGTAGGCTTATAGATTCCTATATGGATAAGCTAGTGGATCCACATAAAAAAGTTAAAAGAGTTACTAATGGAGTATGCCCTGTAAGGTAGCCTCCCCTGTCTCGATGCAGGAGTCATCAGATTCCATGTATTCACTCGCATGGTCTTATATGTTGGTTAAAGATCCTATCCCACAATAGTTTCAGTTGAGTTATGAGTTTTTGTGATGATTATGAGATTCTTTTGATGCATGACCAATGAGATAAATGTTTAAATGTTTTCATGACTTTATTCATGTTTTAAAGATATTGGTCTTGCATTCCATAATTTATATTAATTATGTCCTATGTTTATTGATCATGCATATTCTCACATGCTTAGTGCATTTCATGTACTAACACATATTTTTTGCTTATATTATATCATAATGTAGGATCCGACAATTACGTTCATCCCCCTCACACTCGTGGCTAGAGTTTTTTATTAGCTTCTTATTGGTGAGTCCTCACAGTTTGAGGACGTGACATTTGTTTCCTATTTGATAGTTGTACTTCATTACTCTTATGTTGTCTACTGGGTGAGCTGGGAGATTGTTTCACGCCCACATCTAGTAGTAGAGGCATGTTAAATAGTGAAGAGTTTGTTGTCATTTTCTCATTTCAAGAATTATGCTTATATTGAGTTCATTCTTCTGATCCCTTTGATTTTGTATACTTACTTCATTTACCTTATGTATGCTCATGAATATGTTGCTAAGAGGCTTGGTTGGGGTCCTTCGAGATTCTAATCGTCGTGTTACGACTAGGCCCTAGGTCGAGTCGTAACAAATTTGATATCAGAGCACAAGGTTCAATTGTCCTAGGAAGTCTAACATGCTGCGTCAAGTAAAGTCTTGTTCATCAGTGTGAAGCGCGTCACATGTATGAATAAGAGGTTGTAAGGTGTCTTAGGAAACACTTCACATCCTTCATGATCTTATCGTGCTATAGAGTTGAACTCTAAGGTTTCCTCCTCTAACGCATTTTTTTGCGATTACAAAATCATATCTCCACAAAGATCTACCGACCGAAGGAATGTTGAAGAGGAGACACAAGCTCCAAATGCTCCTTTGAATGAACAAGTGACTAATGTGGAGTTCTGAGCCGCTTTTCAGATGCTAGCCTAAGCCATGACTACTCAAGTGAATTAAGGAGTAGTTTTTCCTCCCAATGTATCTACTCCGGCTTCAAGGGTTAGAGACTTCACGAGAATGAACCCACCCGAGTTTCATGGATCTAAGGTTGATGAGGATCCCCAAGACTTTGTTGATAAATTTTAAAAAAATATTAAAATTATGAGAGTGCCTTCGAAAAAGAAAGAAGAATTGGCGGCCTACCAACTCAAAGGTGCTCAAGTGTGGTACAACCAATGGAAAGCCAAAAGGGTCGAAGAAGGTCCCATAGGTTGGGAAAAGTTTAAAGTTACATTTCTTCATCACTTCTTCCACTTGAGTTAAGAGAACCAAAGGTGTTGCAATTTATCAACCTCAAGTAAGGAAATATGAGTGTGAGGGAGTATACCCTCAAGTTCACAAAGTTGTCCAAGTATGCTCCATCCTTGGTAGCTGACTCTCGTGCCCGAATGAGTAAGCTTATTTTGGGTGTGTTAGACTTGGTTATGAAAGAATGCCAAACCGCTATGCTCATCAAGGAGATAGAAATCTCTAGGCTCATGACTTGTGCCGAGCAAATTAAAAGAGAAAAGCTAAAGGTGAGGAGTGTAAGGGAGTCCAAGAGGGCTCGTTTGAAGGTGGATTTTCTTACAACAAATCTGGTGGTAGTAATGATCATTTTTTACAGGGTCAAAAGTTTTAAGGACAAGGATCTTCAAATACCCCAGCTTCAAAATTTGAGAAGGACAAGGTGCCAAGTCCTAAGGCACATGAAGGAGCTCCGAGTGGCCAAGTCTTCCCTCCATGTACGAAGTGTGGGAAAAACCATAGGGGAGAGTGCTTAGCGGGGTTGGAAGTTTGTTTCAAGTGTGGAAAACTGGTCATCATGCAAGGAAGTATAGGAGTAGGGCTAGACCTTAGGTTCAGACTCAGGCTATCGGTCGTCCTAATCAGCGTGCTACTACTTCGGGTGGCGGTCAGCGCCAAAACAAATTATATGCCCTTCAGACTTGTCAGGAGTTGGAGGATTCTCCCGATGTTGTGACTTATATGTTGAAAGTCTTTGACTTTGATATTTATGCATTATTAGATCCGGGTGCTACTCTATCATTTTGTTACTCTTTCTCTTGCTATGAGATTCGTTGTTAGTGCCGAGATCTTGCTAGAGCCTTTTTGATCTATACTCCAGTTGGTGATTCAGTTGTATCTAAAAGTGTTTATAGAAATTGTTTAGTTTTAGTTTTTCATAAAGTCACTTCAATTGATCTTGTAGAGTTTGATATGACCAATTTTGATATTATTCTTGATATGGATTGACTTCATCCATGTTATGCCCTTATAGGTTGTAGAACCCGTGTGGTTAAGTTTCAATTTCCTAATGAGTTAGTCCTAGAATGGAAAGGCAGTAATTCTCTGTTTAAAGGTCAAATCATCCCATGCCTTAAAGCTCGAAAAATGATTTCCAAAGGTTGCATCTATCATCTAGTTTGGGTTAGAGATACTAACTACGAAACTCCTACTCTTGAGTCAGTTTTAGTTGTTAATGAGTTTCTAAGAATTTTCCCTGATGAACTGTCAGGCATTCCTCTCGAAAGAGAAATAGACTTCAGTATTGATCTCCTCCCTAGTACTCAACCTATCTCTATTCCTCCTTACCGAATGGCTCCGAAAGAATTGAAGGATCAGTTGAAGGATTTGTTAGATAAGAGTTTCATTAGACCAAGTATCTTTTCATAGGGTTCTCCGGTTCTCTTTGTCAGAAAGAAGGATGGTTCTCTCCATATGTGTATTGATTATTGACAATTGAACAAGGTCACAATTAAGAATAAGTATCCCATTCCAAGGATTGATGACTTGTTCGATCAACTTTAAGGAGTAGGTTACTTTTCAAAGATTGATCTTCGATCGGGTTATCATTAACTTCGAGTAAGGGAATGTAACATTTCGAAGATGGGAGGTATGGTCAAATTGAATTCTTGGTTATGTCTTTTGGACAAATAAATGTCCCTATAACTTTTATGGATTTGATGAGCGGGGTGTTCAAGCAAACTTGGATATGTTAGTTATTGTGTTCACTGATGATAGTTTGATCTACTCTCGGAGTGAGGAAGAGCATGCCTATCATTTGAGGATTGTGTTATAAATTTACAAAGACCATTAGTTGTATAAAATGTTTAGTAAATGCGAATTTTTTCTAAGGTCAGTTGCCTTCCTTGGTCACATCATCTCCGGTGAAAGAATTATGATTAATCCAAAGACGACCAAGTCGGTTAAGAATTGACCTAAATCGTTGTCTTCTTTCGATATTCAAGAGTTTCTTGGATTAAAGGTTATCATAGACGGTTTGTGGAAGGTTTTTCTTGCATTGAATCTCCCTTGACTACTTTCAAAAGAAAGTGAAATTCCAATGGTCCGAGACATGTGAGAAAAACATTTAAGAGTTGAAGGAAAGGCTTACCTCCGCTATGATATTGACTTTATCGGGGGGTTCCAATGGATTCGTTGTGTATTTTAATGCTTCACGAGTTAGTCTTGGTTGTGTTCTAATGCAAAATTGTAAAGTGATAGCTTATGCTTCAAGGCAACTCAAGGCACATGAAAACAATTACCCAACTCACGACTTGGAGTTGGCGGCAATGGTATTTTCTTTGAAGTTGTGGATACACTATCTTTATGGTATTCAGGTTGATATTTTCACCGATCATAAGAGTTTGCAATATGTGTTCACTCAAAAGGACTTGAACATTCGATAAAGGAGATGATTTGAGTTGTTGAAGGATGATGACATGAGTGTGCTATACCATTCGGGTAAAGCAAATGTGGTTGCCGACACTCTTAGTAGATTGTCCATTAATAATGTTGCTCATATTGAGGATGAGAAGAAAGTGTTAGTTTAGGATATGCATAGGTTAGCCCGTTAGGGTATTCGATTGGTTGATTTCGAGGATGGTAGTGTTATTGTTAAAAATGGTTCCAAATCATCTCTTGTGGCGGATGTAAAATCCAAACAAGGTAGTGATTCCACTTTGGTTGAATTAAAGAAAATGGTTGCCGAAAAATCTATTGAGGCTTTTTTCCAAGGGGAAGATGGTGTTTTGAGATATCAAGGCCGGTTATATGTTCCAAATGTTGATAGCTTGAAAGATATGATATTGTCTGTAGCTCATAGTTCGCGGTATTCTATACATCCTAGTTCCACAAAGATGTATTGAGATTTGAGGAAACTTTATTGATGGAACGGTATGAAAAAAGACATTGCGGAATTCGTGGTTAAATGTCCAAATTGTCAACATGTGAATGTTGAGCATCAAAAATCGAATGTGAGAAAGGCATAGAGAAAGTTTGCAAATAGCCCAAAGCCGACAAATGTACAATTCAGATGTGAGAACAAGGAAACTTGAATCTGAGGTTAATGATTGGTTTTACTTGAAAATTTCACCCATGAAGGGTGTGATGCATTTTTGTAAGAAAGGAAAGCTAAGTCCCTGCTATGTTGGGCCATATCAGATTTTGAGGCGGATTGGTAAGGTGGCTTATGAGTTGGATTTGCCTTCCAACTTGGCATCGGTGCATCCGATGTTCCATATGTCCTTATTGAGGAAGTTTGTTGGTGATCCTAGCTCCATTTTGCCCTTGGAAAGCATTGAGTTTAAAAAGACTCTTTCATATGAGGAAGTTTCGGTTGAAATCTTGGACCAGCAAGTTAGAAGATTGAGGAACAAAGAAATAGCTTCAGTTAAAATGTTATAGAGAAACTAAGAGGTTGAGGGTGCTACATGGGAAGTAGAATTCAATATAATGTCCCGATGTCCTCATCTCTTTTCTTCCGTGCCTAGTTAAGGTATTTAGTTCCTTCATGATCCAATCATCCCAAATCATGCATTTTAGTTGTTGTCATGGTTTCATATGCATTCATGTTCATGAAATGAGATTTAAAGTCATGTTTTAGCTTGAGATTAAAAATTTCTTGTTTTATGCATTTTCAAAATGTTTTGCATTCATGCTAGGTTGTTATGTTTCTTTACTATTCCATTCATACTAGCTTGAGTCCCATTCGAGGATGAATGTTCCCAAGAGGAAGATATTGTGAAACCCCAAAAGTTGGAAAATCCTAAAACGAGGATCAAAAGATGAATTTCTAGAAAAACACAATTTTTGGCACCAGGTAATGACCACCAAGGTCATCACGGTCCATGTTCGTTACCACGGTTCATGGTTTGCTATCGTGGTAAAAGTTCAAAACTCAGACCCTGTAGGGGAATGATCCACGATAGGGACTACGGACCGTGGTGCCCTCCATGGTAGACAACCTCCCGAATATCGCTGATTAGTCTTTCGCCATGCATGACCACCACGGGCCATATTGCACACCATGGACTGTGGTGAATCTCGTGGTGAGATCCTATGAAAAGCCTCTTGTCCATAAATCAAGTTAGGGACCACGTCCACACTAGTACGAGCCGTATTACCCTTCATAGGGTGGGTCTAGTAGTGGACACCTCTCTTTAGAAAAGACCAAGTATCTCACCATGGAGGGGACACAGACTGTATTGACCATAACTGTCCGTGGTGATGGTCCATTTTGGTTCCAGATTTAGTTTTAAGTTGGAGTTATTTTGGTCATTTCCCTATATTTTATTAATGAATGTGAATGGTTTTTGGGACTAGATTCTTACCTATTAACTAACCTAAATTCCCCTAACCCTCTCATTCTCTCCATAATTCCCAAATCACAAAACCTTCTCTCCTAAATTTTCTCTCAAGAGCCTTCTTTTTACTCAAGCAATTCAAGGGATTCCTTCAAGGTCAAGCTTCCATTCTTTTCAACTTAGGGCACATAAAGGTCAAGGTATGTGGGACTTCATCCATGGGTTCCTTCCACCCACAAAATCTCAAAGATTTCTTCTCAATTCTCTTTTGATTTCTTTAATTAAAAGGCCTAATTTCATGATCTTTATTGAGTCTTCTCAATTATGATATTCTTCAATGCTATTAGCCTAATTATGCATAATTCACATCATGTTGTATGATTTCAAGTTGAATTTCAATGACCCAAGTTATATGCTAGTTTCAAGTTTGATTTATGAGATACGATCATGATTTTCAAGTTATATTTTATACAAGCTTTATGAATGAGTTTAAAAATGCCTTATGCAAAGAAGTTTATGAAAGATGATTCTATGATATTTCAAGCGCGTTAATGATTGGGAAGGTTAGACCCTAAAGCTATTTTTATGAGTAAGGATATGTAATGATGGAAGGTCTACACCCACATTACATGAGTTATATGATAGTTGAGCTAGTCCTATGATTTTCTATGATGAGGCTAGATGAGCTATTCTTACGTTATTTTGTAAAGATGGATTGGTATTAGTTATTGTCTTTCCTATGATGTTTATAATCATGTTTTATGAAAGTTCCATTGGGATATTGACTAAGCACCGAGTGAACCTTGGGATAGGCATTCTCTCCCGCAGTTAGGGCAAGAGACCCATAGTAAGATCCCATTATCCTATAACTACGTTGCCTGCGTAGGTTTACAAATGCCTATATGGTGATCCTAGTGGATCCACATAGAAAAGTTAAAAAAGTTACTAATGGAGTATTCCATGGAAAGGTAGCCTCCTTTGTCTCGATGCCCAATCATCGAACTGCATGTATTAGCTCGCATGGTCTTATATGTCAGTTAAAAGTCCATCCCACAATAGTTTCAGTTGAGTTATGAGTTCTTATGGTGATTATGAGATTCTTTTGATGCACTGACCAATTAGATAAATGCTTTAATGTTTTCATGACTTTATTCATGTTTTAAAGATATTGGTCTTCCATCCCATGATTCATATTGATTATGTCCTATGTTTATTGATCATGCATATTCTCATATACTTAGTGCATTTCATGTACTAGAGCATAATCTTTGCCTATAATTTATCATAATGTAAGATTCAACGATCACGTTCATCCTCCTCCCCCTCGTGGCTAGAGGTTCATATTAGCTTCCTATTGGTGAGTCTTCACAGTTCGAGGACTTGACATTTATTTCCTATTTAATAGTTGTACTTCAGTACTCTTATATTTTCTATTGGGTGAGCTGGGAAATTGTCTTATGCCCTCATCTAGTAGTAGAGGCATGTTAGATAGTAAAGAGTCTGTATTGTCATTTTCTCATTTCGAGATTTATGCTTATATTGAGTTTATCTATCTGTTCCTTTTTATCTTGTTTACTTACTTCATTTATCTTATGTATGCTCATAAATGTTATGCTAAGAGGCTTGGTTGGGGTCCTTCAGAATTCTTATCGCCGTGTTATGACTAGGCCTTAGGTCGGGTCATGACACAAAGTGTCACCTACGATTCGTAGAGAGTTCTACTAGTCGTAGGGACAACTCATAGGTCCTTCCAAAACTTAGTAAATTTTTGAATTCTAAAGGCCCTTCTTATGAATGACCTTACGACTTGTATGGATTTCTACGAGTCGTATAAAGGACTCATAGAACCCTTGACACTTAGCTAATTTCAGAGTTTGTGGTTATTTCCACAAGTAGATGTGACGACTCGTCAAAGAGTCTACGACTTATAAAAGGTATTTATAGACCTAGTGGTACAATTCCAGTAGCTACTGGAAATTGTACCTAAGTTATATGTGTGGGATTTATGACCCATAGAACTTTGTACGACCCGTAGAAAGGGGTCCGTAGACCCTAAGCCCTTTGCTAGTCCAAGTTCTACGAATGGTTTTTATGACCCATCTCAGGGTCTATGACCCGTAGAAGGAGGTCATAGACCCATTGTGAAAATTCTAGTGGAGTCTAATTTTGGACCTAGGCTTCTACGAATGGTCTTATACGACTCGTAGGACGACCCATAGATGGCTAGAGTCAGTTTTAATGAAGGGTAGTTCAATTTTTTTCCACCCTTTCCAAATCAAAATCTTGATATTTTGGGCCTATTCTGAGTCCCTTATCAGTACCCTATATGCCTAAACTATCATTAACACTGAGAATTAATTGAGAGCAAGGATTAGAGAGGATAAAGATGCTAGGGTTTTAGCGTTCAACTTTCATTCGTCAAAGTTTTGATTGTTCTTCGATCTCCAGATATGTAAGACTTACCAAAATATGGGACTATGTTTGTCCACATTCCCTACATCTTCTTGAGTTGAATTAATCCTTGAATTAAGTACGAATGTTCATATAATTTGAGTTTTCTTGATATATTTATGATACTAGGGAGTCCTTGCATGTATATTTTGGATTATGTCTTGATGACGTCGATGAGTTTAGTAATTGAGATACCCATTCATGCTTTCATTCCCATGAACCCTAAATGAGTATTTTTTTTAAAATTTTACATAATGATTGAGTCTAAAAGGTTGATTGGTGAATGTTGAATGATAATGAGTCAAACTTGGTTTCGATAGTAGAAGTCTTTACATTTATTATCATTTGAACTTGAATATTTTGGAGTCTAAATGATTGTTTATTCGAAGTCTTGATGAGTCATGAATGAGTCTTGAAAAGAAGTCTAAATGAAATAATTGATGATATAGATGAGATTGAGTTGATTAGAGCCTAATGTGACTAGATGAGATGATTTGCATAATTCAATTTGATTCGAGTCTTATGGGCATATTAAGTCTTGGGAGGACTATCGGGCATCGAATTAAGTGAGAGTAAATAACAACTCGAACTCAATAAATTACGTAGATAGCGTAGGAGAGGATTAAATCATAAAATCAGATGCTTTCCTTTTGTCACAAAAGAGGACTTGATTTGATTGATTGTGGATCCAAGATTGATTGATTTGTCCCTTACTGTGGCTAAGTATTGTGCAGACATGGAAACAATGTCATCTCATTGTACATCACCGGCTCATAGCTAGTGGTTCTCAGATAAGAGAAACTCCTAAATCTAAAATGAATGTTTGATTGGATGAGTTGCATTTATCGAATCTATTTCTCTTTAAAAGTATTTTTTATTTTAATCTTGCATTCGTTATTAAGTTGTGTTGATTATAGAGTTGAGTCCCTTGAGATGAGTTAATTGATGTTGAGTTTATTGATTGTATTCTTTTTTAACTATTTTACATACTCATACATTTCATGTACTAACGCCATTTGGCATGCATCATGTTATGATGCAGATACAAGTGCTAGAGATCATCAAACATGTGCTCCATTGAAGATTTATTTCTTTTCTGATAGTGGTGAGACCTTCTTTCTTTTTGGAGAAACCATATTTACTTTCATCTTTACTTTTGAGTAGTTCTTTTGTGACATTTATTAGAGGTTTCTTAGACATAGATAGAGTTGAATGGAGTTGATGTCTTTTATGATTCTGGTTTCTAAAATTATTTTGATGATAGTGGGTTGATTTGATATGGTCCTTTGAACCTATTTCTTTGCTAAATATTGATTGTTAGCCAACTTTAGCTTCATTAATTGCTTTATCTAAGTCTTTCGCTGAATGAATCAATGTGGGATTAGACCAAGTGGTTCTCTTGGGGACCAGCAGTGGTTTTTGAGTATCGATCGTGCCTAGGGTATCCTCTCAAGATATGACAAACTTGGTATCAGAGTGCAGAGTTCAAGGGTCCTAGGGTGTCTATAAAGTTGTGTCTAGTACATTCTTGCTTGTGGTGTGTCGTGCACCACACTTATAATCAGGAGGCTATAAGAAATTAGGAATTGTTTCACTTCTTTACATTCTGATTCTGTGGGAAAGAGTCTAATTGTGAAAAAGTTCCCTCCTGATTCATGTGTTATGTGTATGCAGATAATGCTTCCTAAATGTACCGCTAATTAGAGAAATGCCACCAGTATTGAGGTTTCGCAGTCCGAGATGCCCTCACCTTCTAAAGCTAGAATTAGGGGTCGACCTTCCGATATACGAAGGAAACCCAAATGCCTACTTTTCAGCCCATTCTTACTTCAGAGACAAATTTCAGAGGAGCTATTGTCATGCTCACTCAATTTGTAGCTGCCCAGAGGGGTAACCAGAGTTCACCGGCTCCTAGCTCTAGCTCTCAAGAGCCATTAGCTTTTGTGAGGATTCTAGATTTCCTGATGATGAACCCACTAGTATTCGTGGGTTCTAAAGTTAAAGAGGACCCCTAGAACTTTGTCGATGAGATATGGAAGATCCCGAAGGACATGCATGCTACTGATATTGTGGGAGTTGAGTTAGTTTCTTACCAGCTCAAGGATGTTGCTAATGTCTGGTATAACTAGTGGGAGGAGAGTCGTGGTGAGAATGCTGATCCTTCTTTGGGATGAGTTCAAGGGAACATTCTTGGACCATTTCTTTCTCAGAGAATTAAGGGAAGCAAAAGTTGAAGAGTTCATGAATTTGAAGCAAGAGGGTCTGAATGTGAAGGAGTACAACCTTAAATTCATTCAGCTATCCAGATATTCTCTAGAGATGTTAGCACATAGGATATCGAAGATAAGGAAGTTTATCTCTAGGTTGAGCAAACATGTGAAGAAAGAGTGCAAGGCGACACTGTTGATTTCAGACATGGACATTTTCAGGCTCATGGTATATGCACAAAAGGTTGAGGATGACAAAAAGAAAGATAGGGAGGAGTATTTGAGCAAGAAGGCCAAGTCATCTGGACATGAGAATGATCAGAAACAAGGTAAGGGAAACAAATCCTTTTTTAGAAGAGGTCTTCTAACTATGCACCATCATCAGCGAGTGCACCTGTGTTGAATTATAGGTATGATCTAAAGGTACAGAGTCACCAGAATTTCAAAGCCCAAGGTTCTCAATCCTAAGCTAGTGTGGCTCAAGGTTCGAAAGGAAAGCCACCTTGTGGTAAGTGTGACAAACTCCACTTAGGAGAGTACAGAGAGGGCAGTAATGGTTGTTATAAGTGTGGTTAGATGGGACATGTTTAGAGAGAGTGTCCGACGTGGGGAAAAATAACCCAATCTTTTTCTACGAAACCACCAGTTTGAGGTAATCAGAGAGGAACCACTTTAGGTATTGGCGGAGGTTTAAACTACCTATATGTTATGACTTCTCGTAAGGATCAGGAAAGCTTGCTAGATGTTGTTACTGGTATGCTTCGAGCCTTTTTTTTATGTTTATCCCTTGCTTGATCTGGGTGCCATGCTGTCTTTTATGACCCCTTATATGGCTAACAAGTTTGAGATCCTTTCTGAGCGTCTTCTTGAGCCTTTCAATATTTCTACTCTTGTTGGTGAGTCTATTCTATCTGAGAGGGTCTATAGAGATTGTCCTATGTCCATCTATCACAAAGATACCATGGCTGACTTAGTTGAGTTAGACATTATTGGCGGAGTCCAGCATTGCCTAGGGGTAAATTTATTTCATATCTTATGGCCAGAAAGTTAATCTCTAAGGGGTGTATTTATCACATAGTTCGAGTTAAGGATGATAGTGTAGAGTCTCCATCCTTTGAGTCTGTCCCGATTGTTAATGAGTTTCCTAAAGTCTTTCCTAAGGATCTGTCCGGAGTCCCTGTCCGGAGTCCCTCCTATCTCTATTCCGCCATATAGAATGGCTCTTATTGAGTTGAAAGAGCAGTTGAAAGATCTCTTAGATAAGGGATTTATTAGGCCGAGTGTTTCACCTTGGGGCGCACCTATCCTATTCATGCGAAAGAAAAATGGATCGTTGAGAATGTGCATTGACTATCGTCAGTTGAACAAGTCCATATTAAGAATAAGTATCCTCTTCCTAGGATAAATGTTTTTGACCAACTTCAGGGTGCCACTTGTTTCTCAAATATAGACCTCAGATCAGGCTTTTATCAGTTGAAAGTGAGGGAGTGTGACATTCCAAAGACCGCTTTTCGAACCCGATATAGTCACTTCGAGTTTCTTATTATGTCTTGTGGTTTGACTAACACTCCTGAAGTATTTATAGACTTGATGAATTGAGTGTTCAAATAGTATTTGGACATGTTTATGATTTTTTTCATCGATGACATATTGATCTACTTTAAAAATGAAGAGAAGCATGCTAATCATCTTAGAATTGTTCTTCAGACTCTCAAAGATAGGGAGTTGTTTGGTAAGTTTTCAAAGTGTGAATTTTGGATTGCTTTGTGGAATTCTTAGTCCATGTTGTATTTGGTGAGGGTATACGAGTTGATTAGCAGAAGATTGAGGCGGTAAGGAACAGGCCCATACCCATATCCCTGACTGACATAAGAAGTTTCTTAAGCTTGGCCGGTTACTACCAGAGGTTTGTTGAGGGATTTTCATCTATATCATCTCCATTGACTAAGCTGACTCAGATGAAGGCTAAGTTTCAATGGCTAGACGCTTGCGAAAAAAATTTCAAGAGCTGAAAATGAGGTTAACTATTGCTCCAGTTTTGTCCCTACCCGAGGGAACAAATGGGTTTGTTATCTATTGTGACGCGCCTAGAGTTGGATTGGGTTGTGTATTAATGTAGAAGGGTAAGTTTATTACATATGCTTCCAAGCAGCTTAAGATTCATGAGAGAAACTACCCGACTCACGACCTCGAGTTAGCACCCGTAGTATTTACTCTCAAGATTTGGCGTCACTACCTCTATGGTATGCATATAGATGTGTTTACTGATCACAAGAGACTACAGTATGTGTTTAGCTAGAAAGAGTTGAACTTGAGGTAGATGAGATGGCTTGAGTGTCTGAAGGATCATTACATGAGTATCCTCTACCACCTAGGTAAATTTAATGTAGTTGTTGATGCTCTTAGCAGGTTATCTATGGGGAGCACTACCTATTTAGAGGAGGAAAAGAAAGAGTTGGCCAAAGAGGTGCATAGGCTTACACGTTTGGGAGTTTAACGTATTGACTCTAGTGAGGGTGGGGCTATTATTCAGAATAGGGTTGAATCATCTCTAGTTTCTGAGGTGAAGGAAAAGCAAGATCAAGATCTCATCCTATCTTAGTTAAAGGATGATGTTCATAAGAAGAAGTTTATGGCTTTCGCCAAAGGGAGAGATTGAATGTTGAGGTGCCAAAGCAGATTGTATGTTCCAAGTGTTGATGGCATTCGAGAGAGGATCATGGTAGAGGGACACAACTCTAGGTATTCCATTCATCCAGGTTCTACAAAGATGTACCACGACTTGAGGGAAGTGTATTGGTGGAATGGAATGAAGAGATAGATAATCGAGTTTATGTCCAAGTGCCCGAATTGCCAACCAGTCAAAGCTGAGCATCAAAGGCCTTATGGTGTGGCTCAGAACATTGAGATTCTAAAGTGGAAGTGAGAGATGATCAATATGGACTTCATCACAAGTTTACTGTAATCCCACATGAAGCATGACTCTATTTGGGTGATTGTGGATCGGATGAACAAATCAACCCATTTCTTATTGGTTAACACTACGGACACCGTAGAGAACTATGCCAGATTGTATTTCGGGAAATTATCAGACTTTATGGGGTTCCTTTATCTATCATCTCAAATAGTAGTGCTTAATTCACTGCTCAGTTTTTGAAGTTAGTCCAGAAGAGTTTGGGTTCAAGAGTGAACCTTAGCACTACTTTCCATCCGCAGATAAAAGGCCAGACAGAGCATACAATTCAGACTTTGGAGGATATGTTGAGAGCCTGTGTCATCAAATTTAAAGGTAGTTGGGATGATCATTTACCCCTTATTAAGCTTGTGTATAATAATAGCTTCCATTCGAGTATTCAAGTGGTTTCTTATGAAGCTCTATAAGGGAGGAGATGTAGATACTTAATTGGTTGGTCTGAAGTTGGTAAATCTGAGTTGATTGGACCAAACTTAGTTCACCAGGCCATAGAGAAGGTTAAAATCATCTAAGAGACGTTGAGGATTGCTCAGAGTCGTTAGAAAAGCTATACTGATATTAGTCGGAGGGATTTAGAGTTCAAAGTGCACGATTGGGTATACATGAAGGTTTCACCAATGAATGGTGTGATGAGATTTGGGAAGAAAGGGAGGCTTAGTCCCCACTACATTGGCCCTTATCAGATTGTGAAGATGGTTGGTAATGAAGCTTATGAGTTGGAGTTGCCATCAGAGTTAGCAGCTATTCGTTCTATGTTTCACATTTCTATGCTTAAGAAGTATTTGGGAGATCCTTCGCTTGTTGTTTTGACTAAGAGAATTGGGTGAAAGAGAGTTTTACTTATGAAGAGATTTCGGTCTAGATCCTTGATCATCAGGTTTGCAAGTTGAGAACTAAAAAGGTTGCATCCGTCAAAGTTCTAAGGCGAAATCAGTTTGTTGAAGAAGCTACATGAGAAGTTGAAGAGGATATGAAAGCTATATACCCTCATCTATTCGTGCCTTCTAATGATGATATTAAGGATAATGTTCTCTTCTCTTCTCTTTGAGTCAATATTCATTCTGAGTTTGAGTATATGATGAGTATTCTTGAGTCTGAGTAGTTGATTGTTTGAATGTTTGAGTGTTTGAGTATTTGAGTTCTTGATTGTATTTATTACTTAAATTGAGTAAACCCTTAGCTTGGTCTTCAATCGAGGATGAATGATCTCAAGGGGGAGATATTGTAACATCCCATGTTATTCTATCCTAGACTGAGTTCGAGGACCATGAAAAAAGTTGAGAAAATGAACTGATCCAGTGAACCACGAAGTGTCACCTATGATTTATTGAGAATTTTATGAGTCGTAGGGACGACTTGTAGGTCCTTCCAACATTAATAAAAAATTTAATTCTAAATACCCATCCTATGAATGAACTTACAACTCATATAGATTTCTACGAGTCATATAAAGGACTCATAAAACCCCTTGACACTTAGCCAATTTTAGAGTTTGTGGTTGTTTCCATGAGTAGATGTGATGACTTATCAAAGAGTCTACAACTCGTAAGAGGAACTCGTAGATCCAGTGGTACAATTCAAGTAGCTATTGGAAATTATACCTAAGTTCTACGAGTGGTCTTTACGACCCGTAGAACTTTGTACGACCCCTAGAAAGGGGTCTGTAGACCCCAAGCCCTTTTCCACTCCAAGTTCTATGTATGGTCTTTACGACCCATATCAGGGTCTATGACTCGTAGAAGGCGGTTGTAGACCCATTGTCCAAATTCAAGTGGATTCCAATTTTGGACCTAGGATTCTACGAATGCTCTTCTACAACTTGCAGAAGACTCTACGACTCGTAGGATGACTCATAGACGTCCAGAGTCAGTTTTAATAAAGGGTAGTTCGATCTTATCCCACTCTTTCCAAACCAAAAAAACTGATGTTTTAGGGCTATTTTAAGTCTCTTATTAGTACTCTATACACCTAAATTCTCATTAATGCTTAGAATTAATTGAGAGCAAGGATTGTGAGTAGAAAGAGGCTAAGGTTTAAGCGTTCAACTTTCGTTTATCAAAGTTTTCATTATTGTTCGATTTCCAAGTATGTAGGCTTACCAGAACGTGGGACTATGTTCGTCCACGTGCCCTACATCTTCTTGAGTTGAATTGCTCCTTGAATTGAGTCTAAATTTTCATATGATTTGAGTTTTCTTGATATATTTATGATCCTAGAGAGTCCTTGCATTTATATATTCGATTATGTCTTGATGATGTCGACGAGTTGAGTAATTGAGATACCCGTTCATGCTTTCATTCTCATAAACCCAAATTGAGTATTATTTTTTAATGTTTTACGTGATGATTGAGTCTAAAAGGTTGATTGGTGAATGTTGAATGAGAATGAGTCAAACTTGGATTGGATAACATAAGTCTTTACATTTATTATCATTTGAACTTGAATATTTTAAAGTCTGAATGATTGTTGATTCAGAGTTGTGATGAGTCATGAATGAGTCTTGAAAAAATATCTAAATGAAAGAATTGATGATTGAGTTGATTAGATCCCAATGTGACTAGATGAGATGATTTGCATAATTCGATTTGATTTGAGTCTTATGGGCATATTGAGTCTTGCGTACACCACTGATTGATGTTGTCATATGAAGAAGGACAAAATTGGGCATGTGTCTTGATAGTTAAATTGTCAACAAGTGAAATATCAACATCAAAGATTAGGTGGTGTGACTCAAAGGATACTTATAGTTGATTGGATGGGGGAGAGAATCACTATGAACTTTGTGGAAGGATTATCACGAATCATAAGGAAATTTGATACTATTTAGATTATTTTTAATAAATTGTCCGTGCATTTCATATCGATTTAGAAAATCTACTATATAGAGAAATTAGAAAAAATCTACATCTAAGAGATTTGGTGAGGAAATTTCTTAGAAAAGGATAAATTATTTCAAAAGTGACTTATCACGGTAGGGGAAAGTAAAAGAGTATGCGGATCGAATGGTCTATGACGTAGAGATCATGAAAGGTGAGTGGGTATTATCGAAAGCCTCACTTATGAAAGATGTGATGTAGTTTGAAAAAAATGCAAGTTAAGTCCGATATTTATAGGTTCATTTTAGATTTTACAATTAATTGAGAAGGTGGCTTGTGAGCACGGGCGAAGCCACCTTAGGCAAATGGTGCTTCGGTGCACATCCTTCGCTGGAAATTATATGGTGCACAGAGGTAAATATTAGTTATTATGAATGAAATTTTAATTTTGCACACGCTTGATAGAATTGAGATGAAAATTTGCACACCCATTACCAAATTCTACACTCTATCGCTTCATGCGAGTTAACTTTGTTGTTATGACTGAAAGACGAAAATTTAAAAATAGAGAAAATAAAGAGCATCAAATTTAACGTGGAAAAATCCTTAAAATCGAAGGTAACAATCACAGGATCATTGAGATCTGAATTGCTTCACTATAACAATAAGAGAATTACAAATATTCTCTTAAATGGGTACAAGCAATTGTCAAACATGAAGGAACAATAGTTACACCAACAAAAGTAAATAAAAACCACCCAAACTCAACTGCTTTTTGGGACCTGAAATATCCACCATTCAAATAAAAAACTAAGATTTTAGGAACACTCAATAAAAGATCCAGTGATTAACGAATCAAAAAACGCGATTTGAAGATTATTGGTCGAAGAAAAAAACTACAACACAAAGAACTCTTTTCTTCGCTCTTCTCTCTTATTGAAAGCTCTCTCAAAGAACCTCTTCTTATATGCTAATATCTTTCAAAGACAATACCAATGAGAAATTGAATAAATATCTCAAATCATCTTATTTATAGAGTTATTTTTTCTTAAAGACAAAACCAACTCTAAATAGGACTAAAATTCCAATCATTTCCCAAATAGGATTGGGAACCAAAAAAGGAGAATTATTTCAATTATTTTTCAAATAGGATTAGGCCATGGGCTTATGTTCTAGAATATGAACCATGGTCCAAAAAACTTTCCCTCCAGCCAAGGGCCAAATACACTTTAAGTGAAGGTACTTTTGACAGGCTTCATGCCTGCCGCAATTTTACAGCACTCGTACTTTTTTGTGGTCACCACTTTTGTAAGCATATCTGAAGAATAGTCATTAGTGTGTATCTTCTCAACCACAAATAATTTCTCTTTCATGACCATTCTAATCTAATGATACTTTCTACTAATATGCTTGGACTTAGAATGAAAAGTGGAGTCCTTGGTGAGATAAATAACACTTATAAAAGAATAAGATGAACTTTGACTTCTCAAAGTCAAGATCTTTGATAAATCCCTTCATCCAACGAAATTATTTGGCACCTTTAGTGATAGCAATATATTTGACTTCTCTGATAGATAGATCTATGCACTTCTATAGTCTAAATTGCAAACAAATAGCTCTCTCTGCAAAAGTGATCAAATAACTGAAATTGAATTTTGAATTGTCAAGATTTTCTCCCAAATAAGAGTTTGTGTAGCATACAAGTTTAGGCTTGCTACTACCAAAACACAACTCCATATCTAAAGTGCCCTTCAAATATCTTAGTATCCATTTCACTGCATTCTAATGTTCCTGTAACACCTGTTGTACTTCGTTCTGTGTCAAATGCTTATGACCCTAAATTTGAGAATTTATTTATATATATGTATGTATTTCCTTCCTAGAATGTCTTAAATATTTATGAGAAATTCTTCAATAACGATATATTTGTGTATGTATTTATTTTTACAAGTGTTTTATAAATTATTAATATGTTAGCAGAGATAGTAAGTCTAGTTGTATTTAAATATTATTATTATTATTATTTGAGTTAGGATTTACATAAAATAACTTTCTATGAATTGTGATAAATTCAAAAAAATTATATGTATTTTGTGACGAACCTACGCAATATTCGAGTACTTATATAGAGGGACAAAAATAATGTGGGTTGCCATCTCCACTTCCACATGCAAGTGGAGAGGCGGTGCAATAAGTAATTTAATGGGGCATGAATCTTTTTTTTAAAAAACTTATCTGTTAGCAATAATTGATTCTTATGACCATTGATCAATTGTTAGCAACTGTGAGCTAAAGTTTGTTGCCACTTGTAGTATGTAGCTATCCATTTCATTTCATTTTTTCCTCTGAAACAATAATTTATATAGCTTTTATGAAGATATAAATCTTATGTTAAATGTGTATCTTCTCATGCTGAAATTTTGTCAATGTTCCGTTAAGTTTCACAGATTATTTGTCATCTACTTCTCCAAGTTGCAGTGATTGTGGTGATGGTTTTGGTGAGAGTTTTAAGGGGAATCGAGGGTTGATTTTCATCATGGTAAGCATCTATATATCCTTATTACTTTGGTAGCTAGAATTTCGTGTCCGTAAGTCTTGTTCTAAGGTAATCTTTCGTCCTTAGGTTGTAGTACTTTTCGATATTATAGTAGAGTTGTGCTTTCTTTATATCTATCGCATCGGTTTGAAAGTGGAGTCATGGTGGCTTTGTGCATTAAGCGCTAAGGTATGTTAAGACAAAAATTCCCTTTTTATATCGCATGAATTCTAAAAAAATTTATAAATCATCGGATAAGTTATTTTTATTATTCTATTACTAGAAAGACTCTCTGTGAAGGGCATTGGAATGTCAACTTATCTTATTTATTGACTTTATTATATCATTATCGTGCTTGTACTATTGTGAAGTTTTTTTGATAGTTAAAGTAATTTTCCGTAGAGTTTTTTTATTCCTTATGTCTATTAGCGAGCTATTGTCCTAATAGTGAGACTGAAATATTTTTATGTTGTGCCTAAGGGAGTTGTTAAGCTATTCTTTCTCATCAAAAGCTTTTACAAGACAGTATTTTGAAAACGATATTCATATAAAATCTTATACCCTATTCTTGTGGTTTTATACTTGTCAAACAAACTTGTTTCTAAACAAGCTCATACTATTACCAACTTGGAGTCATTTATAGCAAATCAAGTAAAGCATGATGTGTCTTTTGCGTTCCTAAGTGACTAGTTTTCTAATTTGAAATCGAGTCAAGAGCTTCGAGTTTATTATGATTTTTTAGGCCTAAATAGTTGTATGAAACTTAAATGAGTTACGATGAGTTTCTTTCATCATCTTAAGATCTTTTTAAACATCCTCAAGTTTAAGAGCCCATTTGGATGGGCTTAAAAAGTAACTTTTATCTATGAAGTGCTTTTAGAACTTTTAAGTGCTGAAAGTTATTTTTATAAATAAGCAATTGAGTGTTTGAATAAAAGTGTTTATGCTAAAAATAAGTTGTTGATGTGTTTGGCAAATGTGAATTTTAGGGCTAAAGAGGGTACTTAAGGAATTAAAATAAAATATAAGGGATATAAAAATAATTTTCATGGTCAAAGAAAATAGCTGAAGCCCTCCAAAAAAAGTTAGGATTTCTAACTTTTCATTTTTGGGTGACTTTAAGAATTTTATGGCTTAAATTTAACATTTTAAGTTGGTAGCCAAACACCACAATAAGCTAAAAAAGGCTTATAAGTTAGTTTGACCAACTTATAAGCCTATATAAACTGGCTCTAAGTAGTTAATTATTTAGGTTTATTCTAAAAGCATGTGAGGTTATACAAGACATTTGCATGCTATATGAAAGTGGTTACGAAATTATGAGAATAAGAGTACCCATGAGTTAAGATTGGCTAAGTTCTTGTTATGGCATACTATATGCATTCAAAGTTCATATCATACATGCCATGTTATGCATGGACTCCGAGCTATAATCGGAGGTAAGAGGGCCTATTTGCCAGAAGCCTATTTATATTGTACGGATGGCCACAGATTGGGAAATATGATGCCGATTAGCTACAAGAAGAGAACTCCATTGCTAGTATTTGGTTGGGTATATCATGTATTTTCATGAATAATATTATATATATATATTCACGACATACTATTACACAAGCATACCATGCATATTTGATTACTGTGAAGTCAGACATCGGCCATTGAGGCTATTAGATTTTCAGTGTCAGGTGGTATCTCTATTACCCTTTTATCACAACTATTTATGATTTCACTTTCCACTTTACATACCAGTACATTTTCATTCATACTAATGTTTCCTTGCTCTAGGATGCTGCATTTCGTGTTACAAGTTGATCGATCTTTGCACTAGGGGAGTTGTCTCATCTGAGGATTGGTAAGCTTCATTCTTCCTGAAGCTGTTGGTTGTCTTTAGGTTTTGCATACTTGAGTCTTGTATAGAATTGTTGGTATCGTTAGGACCTTTTCCCAACCACCTGAATTATGCTATTCATAGAGACATGTGGACATACTTTGTTGGGTCTTCTCAACTTCCATTTATAGCCTTGTCGGCTATATATAATTTTAGTTGCATCCTTGGTAGCTTGCTAGTTCTTTATTAGTTAAGTTGGCCTTGTCGGCCAATTTATTATGGTTTTAATGTTGTTGTGACCTCGACCGTCCAGTTATCTTATTTTAGCAGGTTACTGCGGCAACCTTATCAGCCCTCGATGTTTTATTTCTTTTATGTTTTAGTTGATTCGCTCGATCACGTGAGGCACCAGGTGCCTGTCGTGCCTCTTTTAGTTTGGGGTGTGATAGTTCCTTTCCAGGATTAGAAAAAAATCTACTAATAGGACCATCAACATGTGCAATATATGATCTAATGCAAACTATAATATAAGTCAAACTACCAACTGCATAAGAGTATGGAATACATGACATCTCTTTCTTCTCTTTATTAGTAGATGGACTATGGATCGTACTCAACTTAAAGTGTTTAGCTAGAGAAGTACTAACCACTTTTGCTTATGTCATATTGATTCTCTTGAGTACCTTCTCAATGTACTGCTTTTGAGATAATGATAACTTCTTCTTTGTTTGTCTCAATGGATTTTTATGTCTAAAATTTTCTTTGCTGGCCCAAGTTCTTAATTGTAAATGATTTGTTCAATTCCTTCTTAAGGACTACAATTTTAGATTTATTTCTACCAACAATCTGCATATTATCCACATTAAATAGTAAAATAATAAAATCATTAACCTTATAAAAGAATACACAATGATCTGAAGAAGTTTTCTTGTATCCCTGATTTTCAATGACAGATTCAAACTTCAAGTACCACTGCCTGGGAGCTTGTTTCAAGCTATACAAGCTCTTTCTCAATTTGCATACATAGTTTTTTTCCTTTAACTACGAAACCTTCGGGCTGCTTCATGTAATTCTCTTTTTCTACATCACCATGAAGAAAAATAGTTTTTACATTCATCTGGTCAATCTCTAAATCTAGACTTGCGGTTAAACTTAGAACCATAGAAATAGAAGACATTTTCACAATAGGAGAGAAAACTTCGTTAAAGTCAACTCCCTTTCTCTGGCCAAAACCTTTCACAACTAACCTTGGCTTATATTTAGGCGTAGAAGTATGTTGCTCTTGCTTTACTCTGAAGATTCATTTATTTGTCAAATCTTTCTTACCTTTTGATAATTCAACTAACTCATATGTGCCATTCTCGTGAAGTTACTTCATCTCATCTTCCATGTATTTTATCCACTTATCTCTATGATTATTTAGCATGACTTCATTATAACCTTCAGGTTCTCCCATGTTAGTTAAAAGTATATCATCATTAGGAGAATAATATGTTGAGTTTAGCTTCTCCTTAGTAGATCTTCTACAGGAGATTTTTGGAGCATCTGAAGTAGTCATCTGAATATGAGTTGGTTGATGATCAACCACAACATCATCAATATGAGAATCTATAGGTTCTATATCCTGATGATTACTTTGATATTTATCATTATTATTATTATCTTGTGTTTCTTCATGTGCAAAAGATATCTCAGTAATAGGGACTGGATCAACATCAACTAAGCTCTCATCAATCTGAGAATTTATATTCTCAGTCTTGTTAATATCTTCAATAATTTGGTCTTCAAAGAACACATCATCATGACTTCTGATAAGCTTCTTATCAATTGGATCATAAAAGTAATATCCAAATTCATCTTGACCATAACCAATGAAGATGCACTGCTTAGTTTTAACATCCAGTTTTGATCTCCTATTTTTGGAACATGTACACGAGCTTTACACCCAAAGACTTTCAAGTGATAAGAAGCATCTGTAGCAAACCAAACTCTGTTTGGAACATTACCATCTAAAGCAACAACAAGAGACAAATTGATAACCTAAGCAATAGTGTTAAGTGCTTCCGCCCAAAAGAAATTTGAAAGTTTAGCCTCTGAAATCACACATCTAACTCTCTCAACTAATTTCTATTCATCCTCTCTACCAAACCATTCAATTGAGGCTCTTGGGAGGAGTCTTATGATGATTAATTTCTTGCGATTTGCAGTAGTTAACAAAGGGACCAATATATTCACCACCATTATCGGTGGGAATATATTTTAATTCTTTTCAGTTTGTCTCTCAGATAAGGCTTGAAACTCCTTAAATACATCAAATACTTGATCTTTGGATTTTAAAGGATATATCAGAGTTTGTGAAAATGATCATTAATGAAAGTTGTAAATTAAAGCGCACCACCTTTTGGCTTCACTTTAAAAGGATCACACAAGTCAGAGTGTACTAGCTCCAGTAGTTTAGACTTTCTTGAAGGAGGATGAATGCGAAAAGAAACTCTTTTCTGTTTTTCAGCTAAGCAATGAACACATCTTTTCACCTTTGCTTATTTCACACCAACAAGTAAATTCTTTTTAGACAAACAGGTGATCCCTTTCGCTCATGTGACTAAGCCTCTTGTGCCAAAATTCTCATAAAGTCTCACTTTCCACCAAATTTATAGAAACCAAGAATTGATCCTTATGTCACATATAAATTTGAATGCCTGCTTCCTCGAAATAAAATCAATGATCCTTTGGTGAGCTTCCATTGACCATTAAACAAGTCATTAAGGTAGACATCATCATCTAGTTTTCCTACAAAGATCAAATTCAAAGGAATGTGTCACGATCCGATCTAGTGCCTAGGTATAACACGATGATCGAAACTTCAAAGAGCTTCAACCCAGCCTCTTGACGTATCGTAAGTATGCATAAGGTAAAGTAAATCAGAAATGACATAGGAAAGAGTCTCAATCATGAATCATAAAAGAAAGTATAAGCACAACTACATAGACTCTACACCATTTGTCTAACGAATGCCTCTACTAATCAAGAAAGGCAGGGGCTAAGACATGTCCCTAGCTCACCCTCAATATGAATATAACAAAAGTCTTTTTAAAAGAATCAAACCCATATCTCGCCCTCGATAGATGAGGACTCACCAATCTTCGTAGGATACTAGCCACGTGTGGATAAAATGTGGTCCTCGATCCCTACATTATGAGATAATGTAGGCAATAAATATTTGTTAGTACATTTGAATGTACTAAGTATGTGGGCATGCCATGCAATATAAATCATAAGATGCAATGATCAATCAACGTACATAATAAAGAGGATAAGTAAAGTCATGAGAAAACCATAGTGATCAAAGCATTTAAGAGACATAGTTTAAATCATAAAGAATATAAAGAGAGTATACATATGTGGGATACAACCATAACCGACAATAAGACCATGCGATCTATAACATGGAATCCTGATGTCTCTCCATGCAATAGAAGAAAGGAGAATCTACTTGTCAAGTTAGACTTTACCCCGCTAGGCAGGTGTCCTGAAAATGTGTTATATGTGGATCCACTAGCTAGGCTATAAAGGGAAATCCTGCGATGACACATTGTTATGAGTCAAGATACTTTATATAAGGACCCCGTAGGTTGAGCCCTAACCTCAAGACTCATTCGGTGCTAAGTAAAATCCTACGTAATACATAACATAGTAATCATACTTAACATATATCATAGACTTGTTCATAGATTCAAAACTCATAGAATAGTTCATTTCATGTCATAATTGCAATGTGAGTAATAGCCTTTCAACATCACAAACCATATTTGCACAATTCATGTTAATAGGTTCCTAGGTCATCAATTAAGGATCCTAAGTCACCTTTCTTCAAAACTTGGATGAAATTCATATCTTGAACATAATTGAAATCCGTAATCATAGTTCATACTTGAATTTAGGGTAAAACTTGAATAAATAGTCAATTTGATTGAAAACCATGAAAGACTTGAAAATCATTGAACTTCCCAATCATAATTCATGTAAATCATCATTGAAAATAGCTTCTTGCATGGGCATTCATAATTCGACTTGAAATCATACAATTGATGTTGAATCATACTTATAATGATCATTGATAACAATTAAAAACGTAATTGAAACAATCCAATGCAATTCATCAAACTAGGGTTAGAAAACCAATGGAATTTAAAGAAATTCTTGAGAAAAATCTTGGGACTCCATGGGAAAAGGAACCCATCAATCAATTCTCATATACCTTGGTGAATTGCCTTGGAATTGAGAGGAGAAGACTTGTTCTTGAAGAAATTCTAGCCAAAACCTTGATGAAGAGGATGATCTCTTGAAGGAACCTTGAGAGAGAAGTTTTAAAGTTGTTTGGGAGTTAATGAGGGAATGAAAAGGATTTAGAAGTATTTAGGATAGTTAACATCATGAATCTAGTCCTAAAAACGTCCATGTACATTAAAAAAATATGAAAAAATGACCAAATTACCCCTCATTAATCTTAGTCGGAAGAATTCACGAATGACTTTCTAGGAGTCGTAGATACGTTGACAAGTCGTAGAAATGACTTGTCCTGCAGGTTCTGAGAAATCTCTAAAAATTGAGTCTTTGAAGTTTCTCTACGACTCGTTTATACGAGTTGTCTTCCTCTCTACAACTCGTATTGTCGAGTCATCTTGAAAGTACTGAGGCTTGTGCTTTTACAGGAATTCTCCCTGACCCTACGACTCTCTTCTACGAGTAGTAAGACTTTATACAAATTGTACACTGACTCGTAGACTTCCTCCCAAACTTAATGAATTTTCCAGCTCTGATCTCACTTCTACGAAGAGTTTCCCAAGAATCTGGTAGATTATTAAGAAGCCCAAGTCCTTATATTTCATCATCAAAATTGACACTCATTCCTGACAGCTGATCAAGAACATCTTGAAAATCATTTATGTGATAAAAAAATAAGACTGTCCTACTTGTATTTAAAGGTCATCAATTGCTTTAACAAGAAAAAAATGTTATTGTCAGTTTTTGAAGTGTGAACTGTCGTTTAACTTTTTCCACAATGTTCTAGCATATGTCTCATTCACAATATGGTTGCGAACATTATCTTCATTCCATTGCCTTATATATCCACATACTTGTTGGTGCTCAAAATTTCAATTCTCATTAGTCACAGTCTCAGGTTTATGAGCAACAAAAATGAAAAGATGCAGCTTCTTCCCGAACAATAGATCTTTTATCTTGCTTTTCTATATGTTGTAGCTACTCCCATTTAAACATACCATTTTGCTCATATTTCCTTCCATCGATAAATCCTTTATAGACAATCAAGTCTCTAATAACACTTGTTATGACGGAAAGACGTAAATCCAATAATAAAGAAAATAAAGAATATCAAATCTAACATGGAAAAAATCCTTCAAATCGAAGGTAATAGCCACGAGATTGTTAAGATCCGAATTGCTTTACTATAACAATAAGAGAATTACAAATAATCTCTTAAATGACTCACAACAATTGCTAAACACGAAGAACCTAGTTTGCCACCTAGTTTTGGTTGGAACATGAACCATAACCCAACATTTACCACCTAGTTTGACAGGTTTTCATATGATTTTCATATTTCTTTGTTGAAAAATATCACGAGGCTAAATCCCACATTCTTCCAATTTAAGAGAAATGTATATTTTACCCCTATTATTTGTACTTTCTCCGTCCATCTTTATTTATCCATTATACTATTTTGGAATGTCCAATAATACTTGTTCAGTTTATAAAATCAATGAATAATCTATTATGATGTGACTATTTTATCCTTGCTATTAAATATTATCTATTTGTCAATGTTTAAATCACTTATATTTATTAAAGATGATATGATAAAATTATCATTATCATTTACTATTTCTTAATTCTTATACTAAGTCAATAATTGACAATTATGGTTGAATAGAGGAAATATTGATTAAGATGCTTTAGCCTGATTTTTAAGTTCTCCCAAAGTCCGTTAGTTTGGTAAGGCCGAGGCAATCTTCTCAACTCGTAAAAGTATCAAGTAACAAGTGGCACTTTCGGGTCTTGAGGCATACGAAGACGTCGTTATATCAACATCGGAAACAGTAGTAGAATACAAAATTGCAATCGCTCACGTGATTTACACAACTACAAAATTCAAGATCCACACACACCATCTTCTTCTTCAATTCTAATCATATCGAACACAACTCAAGAAACCCAACAAAAATCCCCCTTCCAATTAGGTAAATTGTAGTTTCATCACCATTTCCCTAGGTTTGTTATCATTTTCTCATCTTACATCATAATTCCGCTTCATTTCTTTATTCAACTCTAATTGAAACATTTACCATTTACTTTTTCTGTACTGCTACCAACAAAGAATTCACTTTCTCGGAAATATACTTATATGGGTGTCAAGAAAGATTAATTCTTTTTCACTTCTTTAAGCATATATCGATATGGGTGCCAAGAAAGATTGATTTTTTCCACTTCTTAAGGCACATATCGATACGGGTGCCAAGAAAGATTGATTTTTTTGTTTCTTGAAAGGAAAAATAGAAGCTGGATTTGGGAGATTGGGGCATGCAATGTCAAAAAATCATGATGCAGACAAGGTCAGAGATGGTTCCACGTCTGATGAAAATGATGGTTCACGTGGGGTTGTAGATGGAGGGGAAGTTCCAGTTTCTGTAGAACCAGCTGCTCTTAATCAGGTTGAAATTTGCCTATTTTAATTTTGTATCTTGATGCTTTTTGTGTCGGTGATTTAATGTGTCCTTTTCTCTACTTTGCTTTAGTATTGTTTTCTATACTTGTTCATGTACCAAAAATAGCTTCCTAAAACTTATTCTCTTTGTACCAGAATTTGAAAGACAAAAAAAAAAACAGTTAAGCTTAATTCTTTCTGTGCATGTTGTCCACCAGCAAAGGCGGATCCAGGATTTTGGAAGCTCCGGCTGCCAAGCTACTTTGACAAGGTTTTAGTTAGAAGAGTTCTAGGGTTCTACTCTTCTTATCCAAAATTTTTTAACAATAAATTTGCTGCAAAAGGATAAAACAGTTTCAATGAAATTGACCAAACAGGACTCGATCTTGCGTCCCCAAGGTATTAAACTTGAGCTTTAACTACTGGAACCATAAGGCTCATTGTTTCTTTGGGTGCCATGGTTAATATTTATACATTTGCTTATACATATATATACAAATATACACTTCGGTTGGATCAAGGACAATCCAGGAACATATATACAAAATTTCAACTGAGGTGTCCGGTTGCCTGGAACCCTTTCCCTTCTACATAGATCTGCCCCTGTCCACCATACACATGCTGGGGTCATCCTCCACCATTTCCTGTATTGATATCATTCCAGTACCATAGGAAGTCCCTGGTATGATTTGGCATCACCCAAGTAAATCCTCCTGCTAAGGACAGGAATAATTGCCACAGTAGCTGTATCTTCTGCATTGCTGGTACCATGGAAAGTCTCCAAACTCTGTAGCATTTCAGCTAGCCTACCAATCTCCCAATCATTTAGGAGTCTTGTGAAGGAGAGATTGCGGCCCTGTGAGCTCCACATCCCCTCTATTGAAGATTCAGGTGAAGTTGTTAGGCAAAATAAGTCTGGGAATAAATCTTTTAGAGGACCATGCCTTAACCAAATGTCACACCAAAAGGAAATTCTTCTTCCATAGTTCCATTCCCAACTGTGAATCTAATGTTTAGGGCATACTCCTCCCAGAGCTTCCAAACAGTCTTCCAAATGTTTGTTCCACAGGTAGAGGTTAGTGGAGGAGTGATCGATTGGTCTTGCTGCCCATATTTGTGGATGATCACCCTCTTCCATAAAGCACTCTCTTCTGTGTTGAACTTCCAAAGCCATTTCCATAGTAGCTTTTATTATGTGATTTCAAATTTTTGATCCCTAGGCCACCTGTGTTTTTTGTTGGACATAACTGCTTCCCAGTTAACAAGATTAAAGCTTTGGCCTCCTTACATCCTTGCCACAAAAAAATTCTTCGTAATGAATCCAATCTCCTTTGCTGGTTGTGAAAACAAGGACATAACAAAAGTGTGTGGAGCATCCAAGATGCTGTTTATCAGAATTGTCCTTTCTCCAAAGAGAGATATTGAGCCTTCCATTTTGAAAGCTTTTTTTCGCAATTACTCACTCCACTCCATATCTCCATAGCTTTATTTTTTCCCCCCAAATGGGATTGGGTTCTTAATTGAATTATGTGCTTAGTTCCTATATATTAGAGAATACTTGGTGGAGGATATGAAATTATTCTACTTGAAGTGTCTAAATATTGAGGTAAAGGAATGGCAAGATAAAACTGTACAGTCATATTTGCTTGCGTGGAATTTGCATCTTAAGTTTAGTCTTGGTTCTTCTGTATTTAAAACCTTGACTATTTTCTTATCGTTTTCATGTTCGTTCCAATTACTTTTTAGTAACTTGATAGCTCATATGTTAGTTTTGTAAATGAATATCCTTAGAGCTTGTCTTGGACAAAATCTTTTCAGGTGGATGCTGCAGATCTAAACGGTGGGGTTTCAGTGGCTGCAGCAGAGAATGTAGAGAATGATACAAAAGATACAAGAATGGCAGAAGATGGGGGAAGGGAGGATATGTTTGTTGATTGCCCTGATGTCATAGAAAGTCCTGAAACTCCGCAGTATGTCGAGGAGAGCAATGATGCACAGGATAGTCAACTGGAAGGATTGAGCAATGGAGCGCATGATCTGGACTGGAAAGCTGAGGTAGAACACTTGCGCAAAATGCTAAATGACAGTGTTGCTGAAAAAGATCGGATTGCTCGAGAAGCTGAGGTTGGTTTTATTTAAGGTAGTTTCCCATAAATACTGCTATATTCAATGATATTTATTTGCTCATCTGAGGCTCTATGTGCAGGAAGAAAGAGCAGCATCTATGTATGAACTTACTCGCCTAAACAATCAATTGAAGGATCTGATTGATAGTCGATCACTGCTAAATAAGGATGACAGTGAGTTAGTTGAGAATCTTCACCATAGTGAAGCAGGAGTCAGGGATTTGGCCTCTGGTGCCTCACTACATGAGGTGGTAACAAATGTCTCCAAGTTTCTTAAAGAAGTTCTGGATGAGCGTGTTCAGGCTGAGAGCAGAATCAGAGAACTTAATGACATGATACATATGAAGAATCAAGAAATTGATGCCCTCAATTCAAAGGTTTCTGAGTTTTCAATGGAACGAGATGTTGCTCTTTCTAATTTAAACTCAGAACAAGAAAATTCTGCTCACTTGTCTGGGGTTCAACTTGAGAAGGAGCATCATATAACAGAGATTGCTAATGAGATCTTAGCTTCTCTTGCTTCAGCGGTTCCTCAAGAAGAATTCTCTGATGAGTCAGTAACAGGAAAAATGTATCATGTCAAGAATAGGATCTCATTCTTAGTTGAGAAGTATAACGTTTTCCTTTCCGAAGTTGACCAACTTCGATGGAGCTTGACTGAAGTTGCACCAGACCACAATATGCAGGATGAAATGGGGGTGTTGGTGGTTGTACGTGATACATTGGCTGAATTTAGAAAAAGAGAAGTGAATCTAAACCAACATCTGAGCTTTTTAAGTGATGAAAATGGAAAACTGTCTGAGGAACTTAATAAGCATAAATTGTTGATTGAGAATGCAAATGCTGAAATCACAAAGCTGAATGCTGAAATTGAACAGGAGAGAACAAGGTATGCTAATATAAAAGAGAAGCTTAGCTTGGCTGTCACAAAAGGAAAGGCGTTAGTTCAGCAGCGTGATGCTTTGAAGCAGTCACTGTCTGAGAAAACTAGTGAACTGGAGAGGTATCGAATTGAGTTGCAAGAAAAGTCGAATAGTCTTGAAGCTGCAGAACAAACAAAGGATTTACTGGGGAGAAGCGAAAATTTAGCTGCTTCACTGCAGGAAGCTCTCATTCAAAAGGAGATGATACTTCAAAAATGTGAAGAAATATTGTCCAAGGCCACTGGAAGTGAACAATTTCAGTCAACAGATACAATTGAGAAAGTCAAGTGGCTTGCAGATGAGATGAATGCATTGAATGAGACATCTTTGCAATTCCAAAGAATGGCAGATTCCTTGTCATTATTTGATTTCCCCCAGCCCGTACTATCATATTCACCTGATGCGCGGGTTGCTTGGCTCCTGGAATCATTTAGTCTGGCTAAAGAAGAAGTAAGAATATTACATGAGCAGATAGGAGCAGCAAAAGAGGCCGCAAATAATGAGATTGGTCAGCTTATTGCTTTTCTTGTGGTAGAAGCACAAGATAAAAGCTATCTTCAAGGGGAACTGGAGGATTTAAATCATAAATATGCAGTTCTTGCCCAGAAAGAGCATCAGGCTACTATGGATAAGGGTAGAATCATCAGTATGCTGCTAGAGGCTTCTAAGATCAACACACATGATCACGAATTGGTGTATCAAAGCCAATCTGACATGACTGTACTCTTTAATAAATGTGTCGAAAATATAAAAGAAGAAAGTAGTGCCTCTCTTGAATCCTATAAGCATCAATTTGAGTCCTTTGAACAGATCCAGAGCAATTTGTACATCAGGGATATGGAATTGAGGCTATATGATCAAATGCTTACAGAAGAGGTGTCAGATAAAGCAGAGTTGAATAGATTGTCAAACCATTCAGTCAAGGTTACTGAGGAACTTTGTGCTTTAAAGGAAGAAAAGGAATCTCTGGAGAAGAATCTCGAACAATATGAGGACAAGGTTTCCTTACTTAGGGAAAAGTTGTCTATGGCAGTTAAAAAAGGCAAAGGGCTTGTCCAAGAACGAGAAAAATTGAAAGGAGCATTGGATGAGAAGAGTGCTGAAATAGAGAAGCTGAAGTCAGATTTGCATCTGCAAGAATCTCTATCTAATGACCAACACTTGCAGATTGATAAGCTAGAGATGGACCGTATCCCTCAACTAGAGGCTGATCTTGTTGCTATGAAGGATCAAAGGGATCAACTTGAGCAGTTCTTAGTGGAAAGGAATAACATGCTTCAAAAGGTTATCGAGTCACTTGATGGTATTGTTCTTCCCGCTGACTTGGGTTTTCAAGATCCCATAGAAAAGGTCAAATGGATTTCAGGATACTTAAGTGAAAGCCAAACTGCAAATATGGAGGTGGAGCAGGAGTTGGGGCGAGTAAAAAATGAAGCCAGTTCTTTAGCCAGCAAATTGTTGGAGGTCCAGAAAACCATTAAATCCCTTGAAGATGCATTATCTGCTGCGGAGAACAAGATCTCACAACTCCTGGAGGACAAAAGTGAGTTAGAAGCTGCTAAGGAATTAGTTGAGAAAGAATTAGAGAAAGCAATGGAAGAAGCTTCTGCTAAAACTGTTGAGTTTGAGAATGTGTTCGTGGATAGAAAATCCATTGAGGATGCTTTGTCCCTGGCAGAGAAGAATGTTTTAGTACTAAAGAATGAGAAAGAAGAAGCTTTACTTGGTAAAGATGCTGCTGAGTCTGAGCTACAGAAAATCAAGGAGGAATTCTTTTTCCATACTAACAAACTAAAGATGGTAGATGAAAATATACAATCCCTTGAGGACGCACTAGTTCAGGCAGAAAAAAACATATCTCTGCTTACTGAGGAAAATAACAGGGCACAAGTTGGTAGAGTTGATCTAGAGAATGAGTTAAACAAGCTCAAAGGGGAAGCTGATATCCAAAACAGTAAGCTAAGTGATGCTTTCATTACTGTAAAGTCACTAGAAGATGCTTTGCTGAATTCAGAAAACAAAATTTCCAATCTTATTAATGATAAGAAGAATGCAGAAGAGGAAATTGTAATTCTGACTTCTAAGGTAGATGCCTGCATGCAAGAATTGGCTGGGTCTCAGGGCAGCGTAGAAACTAAAGTTCTGGAGATCTCTACCCATCTTAGCCGTCTTCAGTTACTTCTGAGAGATGAGGATTTGTTTTCCTCTCTCCGAAAAGCTTTTGAGGAAAAGTTTGAGAGCCTGAAAGACATGGATCTTCTTCTTAAAGAAATCTGGGATTCTTTTTCTGAAGTAGATACTGAAGTGCTACCAGATTCTCCTACTAAGGTAATCATGTGATAGCCTCATTGCATTCTCTTCGTCCTCTTCCTTTGTTCCTAGTTCTTGCTTTTTTCTTTGAGTAATCTTCCACCTCCCTGTCACAAACCTTACTGCTTGAAAGTTTTGGTTTATGGTGTGGTTTCTTTTGTGAGAAAATAACCTACCTGAAATATGTCTAAAGTCTGAAGTAGTTGGGCAATTTTGAGTTTATCTAAATAGCTGTAGTCATCTTATCTCCGTTTTGTGAGGTAGATTAATTCATGATGGTTTATTCATTATACAACTCGTAAATTGTAATATATATACATATATATAGGTGCGGGGCCATTGTACTTTGATTATATTATTTATTTATAGTAGTAAATGCCTCTTTCTTTCCGTACTATTCTATCATGACTTTCTCACTTTTGTTATTTCTTGTTTTCATCTTGTTTTCGATATGCTTGTCCCTATCTGACCTTTTATCTTGCTTTCCTCTCTTGAGCCGAGGGTCTTTCGGAAACAGCCGCCCTACCTTTCAAGGTAGGGGTTAGGTCTGCGTACACTCTACCCTCCCCAGACCCCACATGGTGGGACTATACTGGGTTTGTTGTTGTTGTTGTTGTATATATATGTCGTCTTAATTTCAGTATATTACTTGTTCCATTTGCTGGTGGAATGCCTGCTTGCTTTTTTTTTTCTTTACTTATGAACACCTTGCTGGCGACTTGTAGGCCATTTTGATCTTAATTCTTATCTGCTTCAGATCAGTTACACATGCACTTGTCCCGTGCTTGCTCGTTCAGTCATTAGAATAGCTTTTTTTTCCGAATTTTGCAGTTGACAAGCAATTGGTATTACATTGAGTTATTTATAGGAAAACTTGTGCCTGTATGGATATACTTATGTTACCTATACTTGTAATATGATCAGGTGATCTGCATGTTCTTGATGTATCTTCTCTTACCTCTCTGCTGTGTTCTTTTTGTAGGATGACTCATCTTTCTCAATTCCTTCAGTATTATCTGTTGTTAATGATGCTCTAAACGAGGAAGTAGCCAGTGGTGAACCAAATGCAACTGATGGTGACAGTGTAACATTGCATCTTGGGAAAATTGTGGATGGATTCCAATTGAGAAACAAGATTCTTGCTGAGAACATTGGATGTTACTCTGCATTGATGGATGATTTGATCAAAGCCATACTTAAAAAACTAGAGTTAACAAAAAGCAAAGCTCTACCCATGATTCAACTGACAGAATCTCTGAAGCAAAAGGTCAGAGATGCAGATTCTGGTAGGCTAGCGCAGGAAAATACTATACAGTCGTTGGAAAGGGATCTTAAAGTTCTACTTTCTGCTTTTAAGGATGCAACTAATGAACTGGCTTTAACTCAAAGTAGATTTTCTGAACTTGGCTCCAACTTTGACCTGGAGAAGTTGAAGGAAACCTCACCCGAACAATTTGCAAATTTTGGTGAAGATGCTATAGTAAATCATCACTTGGAGCTTGATAGCAGCCAGTCCGCAAAGACTGCTGAGAAGCTGCTATTGGCAGCTAGACAGAGCCACCATCTTACTGAACAGTTCAAAACTGTGATGGATGTGATGGTTGGTACTATTAAAGATTTGCAGGTTAAATTGGAAGAAAGCAATAATACTTGTGTGGAAGTCTTGGAAGAAAAGGAGATCCACCAAGAGAGGATCTCCCATCTGGAGACTAATCTAGAAGAATTAAATGATCTTTGCAATCAGATGAAGCTTAAATTAGAGGATTATCAGGCAAAAGAGGATAATATCAAGGAGAAAGAAGCTGAACTTTTGTCTCTCAATGCTAAAGCTTCACTGAATTATCAAGGTGCACATTGTGTTTACTAAGTCCTCCCCCCCCCCCCCTCCCCCTTAAATTATGAAAATGTTATGTTGGCTGTGGCTATAGTAGTTTTCTCATGGCCAGTTTTGATACTATTCTTTCAGAGGCTGAAGACTTAACTCTCTCAGCATCTCATATGAGATCTCTTTTCGATAAACTGAATGAGATTGAAACACTCATGGGGCCTGATGTGGGAGATGCAGAGGCCTATGAGTCGCCCGATGTTAGGAGGCTCTTTTATGTAGTTGATTCTTTCCCAAGATTGCAGCTCCAGATGAGCTCACTGTCTCGTGAGAAAAAAGAACTACAATCAAGCCTTGAGAAACAGATGCTGCAAATTGAGAATTTGAAGGAGGAAGTTGAAGAGTACATTAGAGATGAGGAGGACTACACAAAGATGAAGGATGAGTTGTTAGAATTCACAATTGGCTTAGAAAATATTATACAGAAGCTTGGTAGTAATAATTTGGTTAATCTCCAGAAAGAGACTCCGGTGACAGGGTTTTTACCAGTGCTTGATAAGCTGATTGTTGCCAAAGTCTTGGAATCTGAAAATTTGAAAGCCAAAACAGAGGAACTGCTTGCTGAATTACATGGTACCCAAAAGGTTGTCGAGGACTTGTCGAGTAAGGTTAAGTCACTTGAAAATTCTAATCAACTTAATGTTACACCACTTGAGATCAACCAGGAAAGAGGCATCTTCGAAGCAGCTTCCTTGCCTACTCAGTCAGAGATATCTGAGGTTCAAGATGTGGTAATTTTGATTGCAATACATTGCATTCCTTTTTCAGTATAAGTCATTACATTGCCTTCTTTCAATATCTCTTTCACGGCCTTTGCTGGTCAGTTATGTGTTATTCCTTAGCAATGTCATCTTTTAGTTGGCTTGCCCTTTTATTCTTTTTCTCTAAGGATACATCTGCTCGAGTATACCTAAAGAGGCCGAGATTAAAAGTCTTTTGAAAAATTGATTAAAAAAAGAAAAATTGATTAAAAAAAGATCTTTTGACGAATGCATAATAATTAATCAATGCTTTAATTCCTTTGTTCTTTTAACTGTCAAAAAAATCTGGTTCCTTTTGGAAAAACTGAATGGCAAGATATAGTAAATTATTGGTGATATATAATGTAATGCAAGATGGGTCATCAAAAATACAATTGTAATGCAAGATAAATTAGAAAATGCATAAAAGTGATAATCGCACTAAGTATGCAAATAACTTGATTTACTTAGGCCACCATGAAATGCCCAAGTGGCATCCCTAAGACAAGGTTAAACAAAATGCGACCAATTCAATTGACCTTCTGGCCATCAAGATATTTTGATGTGCCATTTTCTACTGACTAAATAACCTCTTTAGCACGGTCCTGACCAAATTTTCTCCATCTCATATAAGTTAGGGTGGGGAAATATGAGCCATCTATGTTGCTTTTGCATTCTGATGATTTAGTGTTTGTGCCTTTGAGATTGCTTTTTTTGACTTGTCCAAAATGATATGGTCATCAGATACCTTCAAAAACACCCTCTGCTTCACTTATGTGTAAGAAGGTGACAATATTTTTGTTGATTTAGGCCTTGACCATGAGTCAAAGTTGGATTACAGGAAGAGAGTTTAACATATGTGCAATTCGTGTCTTTGATTATGCATTATATGTATGTGTACCCTACAGTTACCTTGATTTACTAATCCCTGGCGATCCGTGAATAGCAACCTGCTGTTCTGAAAATGATTCTATATTTATTTGGAGCCTTCTCTATTGCAGTTTAAAAGTATAAATAATAGTACTCCCTCTGTTTCAATTTGTTTGACCTACTTTGCTTTTTAGTCCGCTTCAAAAAGAATGACCCTTTCCTTTTTTTAACAACTCCTTAATTTCAACTATCTAAATGGCATTTTTTAAGACCACAAGTTTAAAGGGCATTTTGGTACATTGACATAGCTTTAATTTTAGACCACATGATTCAAAAGTCTTCTTTACTTTCTTAAACATCGTACCAAGTCTAAATAGGACAAACAAATTGAAAAGGAGGGAGTACTTAAGAAGACGTTAACACACTCTATAATTAAATATTTAAAAACCTAACCAAGGTTTCTTAATATACATTGATAAAAGATATAAAGAACCTTTAGTGAATGATATTTTAGGTTAAATAGTGAACTTTATAACTTGTTTTCTTAAAATGAACCAAAGCAGACCACATGTTAGGTAACATTGGTGTATCCAACAGAAATCTCGCTGCCTAAATCACTTCCGTTTATTTTCCAATGCAAACTTCTCTCTTTTGGTCATTTTACTCAAGGAGCTCTCAAGCGCTGAGTGGTTGCTTGTTGCCCTCTCAAAGTAGCTGTGGTGATGATAGGATCTGATATAAATTCTTTAACCTCTCTGTATCTATATGCTATTGTAAAATTGATATTTGCTTGTATTTTACAAACAAATATGAGTGTAGTGTTATGACTTGAGAATGGGAAGCTTAGAGCAACAATAAAAGTTGTCTTCATGTGACCTATACATCATGGGTTCGAGCCGTGCAATAAAAAACTAATGCTCGCGTTAGGGTAGACTGTCTATATTACACCCCTTTGGGGTCAGCCCTTCACAGGACCATGCATGAACATGAGATGCTTCGTGGACTGGACTGCACTTTTAGTGTTCTGACTTAACATTTTTTCTATAAACTGGGAAGAAAATGTTTGTGCAAAGCATTCTAACCTGCTACATTCTTGTTGTTGCAGGTACCAGTTAGTAAGAATTTAGCCTCTTCTTCAGTTACATCAGCTGCTCATGTCCGAACTTTGCGGAAGGGATCTGCGGATCAACTTACAATTAATATAGATTCTGAATCTGAACGGTTGATAAATGAAGAGGAAGCTGACCAAGAAAAAGGTATAGATACAAATCTTTGAAAATTTTGGAAGAAATATGTAATGTTTAGCGAACTTAAAAATTTGCTTCTGTCCTGCAGGTCATGCATTCAAGTCTCTCAATACTTCAGGTCTTATTCCAGGGCAAGGGAAGATGATTGCGGACAGAATTGATGGAATTTGGTAATATCTTAGCACTACTCTAGCCAAGCTTCTCATTGATTTTTTGGATGAAGTTACAATTTTGTCTGCATTTCTTGAAGTCTAGGATTAACATTTGCTGATAAAAAATATAAAGACATTAGATTCAGATCAAGCATTGTTGTTTCTTGCAACAAGAAAATAGTGATGCTATCTTGCTTGGTTCTCATTCCTCATACCATGATTTTCACTTTACCATTTCCAAGTCTAACAATCTCTACCATTTGTTACTGACATGATTTTTTGGAGAGTGGTGTAGGGAGAGGGTTCTGTCCAAGATTTATATGCTAGACTTATGCATGCTGTAGAAACTGTAGAGAATTTCTAGTACTTATTTTTGTGTTCACTTTTTGCTTTTGGTATAATATTGGGGTATGATATGAGCTGAAATGGAGCAACATGGTCTGTGAGGGTTCATATTGCCAACTCAACTTACTTGGGATTGAGGCATAGTTGGTGCAGGGAGGGAGTTGTGTCCAGTTCTTGTTTACGATATTTGTGCCAACTTGAGGTTTGTCAATCTAACACTTGATTACCAATTTTATTCAGGGTATCTTCGAGTCGAGCTTTGATGAGTCATCCAAGGGGCAGGCTAAGTGTTATTGCTTATTGTATGTTCCTGCATATTTGGTTATTAGGCACCATATTGTGATGATCCTGATATAATTGATTGTTTTGCAGTTGTACATTACATATTGTTATGATTTTTTCTTCCTTTTGTTTGACCTGGCTCAGTGCCTAAATGTAAATGGTTATAAGGTCTGATTCTCTGCAATCACATTTTTAGGGATTGAGAGAATGTTGGATAGTTGTTCCATTAGCCAATAGCTGTACTAGAGTTGAATGCATACGTCTCAGCTTAGGCTAGGTTTTACTCTATCTTAGTACAATACAATAAACTTATTCCTTTTCTTTAATATTTTATTCCACGCTCTCTAATATAAAACACAATTAGATTAACATTTTAATTCCCTAACACCGTCATATTAAATTGCTCTTTTCAACGTGAATTGGTTCCCACTTCCCAATGTGACCGCGTTTCCTAACAAGTTGTGACTTTTGACTTTGAATGTTTCCATCATTGGGTTTGAGTCCATTATAGTAGTGTATCAAGTTGTAACCTTATATAGAAGCTTTCGTAGGTTGTTTAGTTGAGAAACATTTTGGTTCAAGCTAGAGTAAGTTTGAAGAGCGAAGGGGTTAGAGTTGAGTTTCTTATTCTTCAAGGTTTGAGTTAATTTGAGTGGTGCCATCTTGACCCGCAACTAGCCAAACTGTTATAGAGAGATTGTTTGACCCCGAGCAGCGAGCAAGCAAACAACCTTAAACGTAAAACTAGTAACAAATTGTTTAAAACACGATTGAGTTCCAAGCAAGGGAACAACCTTACACTTCAGAGAATTGCTAATATCCAGAGATGTAAATTGATGAAATAGAGAAACAAGTCAGGCTTTTAGGAAAGAAAATAAACACTATGGCCATTTGATCAATGCAATGTCAATTTTGATACCATCATTTTCTGTTGGATACGGGGCATGAATAAAAAGTCACTTGAGTGAATTAAAAAAAATAAAATGACATACACATGTTTATCTAGAAACTTATAATTTAACTTTAAGAACTCTTCGTCTAGATTAATATTCCACAAGGTAGGGGTACACATATCCCATGCTAAAAAGTAAAAAAAAAGGGTGTATCAAAGGAACTTCAAATGACTCTTTTAACAACACTGGATGCAGACCGGGGAATCACCTCTATGTTGCAGTCACAGCAAGCTACTTGGCATTTGTTTCTGCATGCTGCAAATACAGATTCATTCATAAAATTAATGTCAAAAATGAAAAAGAGAAAATGCCTGCAATACTTGTAACATGGATTTAATTTATTTATTCGATCTGTTCTATAGATTGTTACCTAAGTTACTTTACACGGTCGGTGTTTATAAATAAAATTCTATATAACAATCAAGAAACCAGCAAAACATGAGTGTAGTTATATTTGTCATAAAAAAAAGGAAGATAAAAAGCATGTTATTTGAAGGTTAAGTGTAAAACGTCTGCTAGCTGCAAAGTTAAAAGAGAATTAAACAGTTAGAATAGTATGGTGAACAATAATATATAATGATGCTGCAGACGGCTGACGACAAGTGGTTGTCAAGGGCAGATGTAGTGTAGCGGGTAGCAGGATAGGGATTCCCGGGAACCGACACCCATTACAGTAGATCCTGTAATTATATATAAACCTATCTTTTGATGGGAATCCATAACTAAATGGATTGGTGCTTCAATGGCGAGGAAGGAACCCCTGAAAATCATGTCTTGCAGGATATGGCCGGTTAATTTTCATACAAACTGTGAAAACTTCCAAGGGGGTTTATTCAAAAGTTGTGGATACAAGATCATAATTACTTAAAAGATGAAGCGGGAGTGCAAATGAGAGAGCTGATCTTCTCAAATCAAAAGATATCCGTGGTGCAAAAGAAATTACCAATCTATTTTGACGATTTTGATGTGTAGCGCCATATGATACCTCCTACTAGGTTATTTACAGCATGAGCAGCCATTGGCACAAAAACAGTTGATGATAAAATTGTAGCATAACCATACGCGATTCCAACAAATGTGGCCCTGAAATTACAATAGTCGTAAAGTTTCACTCTCACTCTTCTTGAGCATTATCATTCAAGCAATGGATATAAAGGAAAATTACAATAACATCTCATCATAGAAAAGGATAAAGGAGACAATTGACTTGATTAACTACGTAAAATACCACAGTTTGAGCATAAGTTTTAACAAATACCAGACAGAAAAGGAGTATTTCCGACCACTGCCCAAGTGTAATATCCCAAATATGGAAGCAGTTGCCACGACACTCTGCCAATTGATGCCAAAAAGTGGTAACAGTGCACCACGGAAAAGAAGCTCCTGCGTTATTGAGATACCCATACAAGCTAGTAATCAGTTCTGAAATTTCAAAATGAATAACTCATTTATCAGTTCCAAGAAGTAACATATTTGAGAAACACATCAAAAACTTCTATGCATACCTCACTAATGCCCGGAAGAAGTGATACCACTATGTAATCCAAAGGTTCAAGTGAACTCAAGACCTGAAATGGAACTTGTTTTTCTTCAGAATACCAAATTTTCATTTATACTAACGGAAATCAACATTAAATTACACATTGTATTTCTAGCCCTTTGATCCAATCAAACGAAGTCTGTAACAACACAAAAGCTCGAATCAACTTGTACGAGAATACTTACCTGGCTATTTGCTGCTTCACTAGACTCAGCAAAATCTGGCCATATCTTCAGCAATAAGTACCGACAAGAGGATACCAGTATGACCAATCCAGTAATCAACTCAAGATGCCACATCTGGAAAGTCACTGTAGAGAGAGCTAGCAGTACTAAGATCTTTATGCTATAGACTCATCAGAAATGAAAACCCGAAAATAGCTTTTCTTTGATTGAAAAACAGTTAAGACGTCTAACAGTTTAGCGTTGCAGAGAGAGAGGTTTCCATGACAGATTCATGGTGTAATAGGAATGAGGTTTGCAGTCCCATATAAACTTCCTCTCAAGTTATGGTATACTTATGACTAATTCTAAAAATTGGCGTTGTCATCCGGGGGGACTCAATATTTCTTAACGTACCCAAGGAAAAAAATATTAGAAAACACAATTACATTGCAGTCATTGATGTTAGATAAATAATAATTAGAAAAGCCATCTTGAGTAGTTACAAAGTTTAGGAAATAGGCATCCTTAGAAGGAAAAAAACACGAGAAAATATTAGGTGAAATATCACATGCCAAAGAAAATTCTCACGACTTAAGCACAAGGTCAATCGCCATTCATAATAGGACAAACTATTGCCATCAATGCTGTATTTGAGAGCATTTTCCTTCCTTACCAAATTCTGGAAAGGTTTGTCAATATAACAAGTACTAATCCTATAGTGTAAGAAATCTCAAAACTACTGAATGGAGAAGAAAGCTTCAAAGGTTTACATGGAATTTCGACAGAACAGTCAGCAATTGGCAATCCTCTTTCTGATGCAACATGAGAAACCTACAAAACAACCAAATATACAATAAGAGGGTTATTTGCCTTCATGGCCTTCCCAATCTATTAGTTTGCATAGAAGAAGTTATCAATCTAAGTTGAAGTATAATTCTTAGTCGAACTAACCATACGAACACATCACTTAATCCTTTAGCATATGGATTGTAAGCATAGCACTAGATGGAATTTGATCAAAAATGAAAACTTTGGAAATTTTTCTTAGAAGGAGATGAACTATTGATAGATTTGTATGTAAGTCCGCGATAGGAATAAAGAGAAAGCTGACATCCATTCAAGAAAGAATCACTTCAGAAAATTAGACTAAGCTTCCCTCTTGTCTCTCTTCTTTAGCTAATGATGAAGCAAATCCCTTAAGTCAAAGTAGTCCATGAAAACATCTATTTTTTCCGTCTAAGAAACTGCTTAAGTAAAGATGGGGTGAGTCTATATTATATTTGTGTCATTCAAAAAGCAGTAACACATTATGAGAGAGAAAGTTTACCTCTCTAATTACAACACCTAGAAGACCTATTAAACCAGAAGTGATTATGCATGCCTGAAGCACAGAACGTCTAGATGGGATCCTCAGCACAGAAGTCCCAGCCTCGGAAGTGTCAAGAGGGGATGCATTGTTGCTATCTTCAACATAATCTGGATTAACATCATCACTTAATAGATACTTATCGGGTATTGCAGTATCCATTTTCTCTGTTTTCCCTTTTTTTCTTGATTTCTTAACCGACTTCTGACTTGCAAATGCCCTTATTTTGGCTTTAAACCCCTGTACTTATGAGTAGTAAACATAGTCAGCAGTTCAAAACATGAGTTCAAGGGGTTAATTTCATGTATGATCACTAATCTTTACCAACTATAACAGTAAAGTCGCGCATACTATCTTTAATTGAAACTTTAGTCATTATAACTGTTATTAGTGGGTAATATTCAGTTACTTTTTAATGTGACAAAAAAAATAGTTGTATAATATTTCGTGATCATACGTGAAATTAACCCTGAGTTCAAGTGAACCACAAAAGCATGTTTTTAGAACTCACAGAGCAAAATATAGGGGGCACAGACCTTGGTGAACAGTTTGGAACACCAAACTTCCTACCTGATAGAACATCAGCAATATTTATAAAGGTAAAGCACGGAAATGAACCAAATAAAAACAGATAAAAGATTGTATGCGTAAAGAAATTGCTCAGCACCTTTGATTTTTTTCAAGAAACTGGTTTACTACTCCATCTGTCCAATTTATATGACTCACTCCCTATTTAGTCCGTTCCAAAATAACACATTTCTATATTTGATAACAATTTAACTTTAACATATCCATTTTATATGGACACAAACATCTTGAATTATTTTTGACCACAAATTTCAAATGTCTGTTTTTTTCCTTAAACTTAGTATCAGGTCAAAACTACGTTACATAAATTGGAACAGAGCAACGAGGGAGTACTAGTGGACATGGAGTGCTTAAGAAAGATTTCACTATATTCCAAGAAAGTAAAAGTACTTACAGGCAGTGTCAATAGTAGTGAACTTCCAGAAGTTGTTTGTAGTAAGTGAACCCATTGATGATTTCTTGAAAGCTAAATTTTAGAATTATAACAAGATTTATCCTTCTCTGTTCAGCTACAATCTCACTTGAACTTTACATTTTATTGGTAGATTATGGAAAAGGAAGAGAGGGGAGTGATAGAATGGAGACCAACTCTTTTATTAAAACCAAAACATTTTTTTTTTCATTTTTCCAAATTAAATTTTACTGGCTATTTTTATTTCTTCAGCTGATCAAGAAAAGGAAAGGGGCTAAACAAAATTTGAGTGGTCCAAATTCTTCACGACCCAAAACCAATATCAATTGTTGTAACCCATATTTCAGTAGTAGCAAACTTAAATTCCTCCTGTTTCAATATATGGGGTAATTTATTGGGGAAATTTTTAGACATGACAAACCTTTTAAGCATAATTATTTTATATGGTATAGTTTCCCTAATTACTTATAATGACAAACATAAAATTTGTCATTATATAAATGTTGTAGCGAATTATACAAAAGTTGTAGCGAATTATATAAATGCTATATCCATAAATTATTTGTATATCGAAATATACAAACATTGGTATACATATGTATTTGTATATCTGAAAAGCGAGATTGAGAAAGAGGAGGAGAGAGGTGAGCAAGATCGAGAGAGGTGAGCAAGATCGAGAGAGGCGAGCGAGATCGAGAAAGGGAGGAGAGAGGCGAGCAAAAAGTGAATTTTATATGTACATTTGTCGAATTATATATGTATATTTGTCAGAAAAATTGTATAATGATAACTGATATACATATATAATTGTATATTTGACAAGCAAGATTTGTCATACAGCGTAAATAAATAGCTATATTTATTGTGACCCGTAATTATTTTTAAACTATACACTAAATGCATAATATAATAGTAAGGTTTGCTATATCGCGTAATTTTCCCAATTTATTATGTACAAAATTTCATTTTTTATGATATAAAATAAGTTCTGAATATTGTGGAGAAATAAATTATTTTATTAAGTATAAAAATAAATTAAAAAATTATATTATTTTTAAATATAGAATACATCATTTTTTGGGGGGACATATTAAAAAAAGGAATTTCATTATTGATTGGACTACCTTACGTTTCATGGGAAATTTAGGCTCCGTTTGACCCAAGTTCCCAAATATTATTAGAAGAAAATTTGGTGAAATTGCACCATGCGTTTGGTCCCAAGTTTTTTCAAGTTTTGGTGAAATTTCAAAAAAATATTATTTTGTATCTGTAAGTTCTAAAAATTATTAAAAATACCCATATGTTTGTGTTATCATTTTATAATGAACATGTTCTGTTAAAAAAAAACCTTATAACATAATTGATAACAATCAACAACAACAAAATAATATTATATAAAATACATTAATCATTTTATTTAACATATACTTAATGATCAAGAATTAAGAGGGTCGTTGGATATTTTTATAGATAAGTTTTATTTAAGAGAGGTTAATGGTATCGATTGATCATATTAATGGAGAAAAGAATTAATAAATGATTGGTGTTTTTATAAAATATAAAAGTTTGGGGTTATTTTTAAATTTTTAAAACTTTCCAAGTTCCCAAGTTCTACTTGTTTTTAGAATTTGGGAACTTGGGAATTTTGCCAAAGATATTTATCAAGTAATGACAAATTGTATGGACAAACACAAGTTCCCAAATATTTTTTAAGTTTTTCTCAAAAAACTACTTGAGGCCAAACGCTACCTTAATTAATGGTGACAAAACAATCTTGAAATTTGAAAAGAAATACAAGAGTTTTAAAATTGAGTGTTGGTGACAATTTTTGATTAATAATTAGAGCCCGTTTGGATTGGCTTTAAGTTGGTCAAAATCAACTTAAAGCCCCTTTTTAGCTTTTGGACGTGTTTGTCTAATGCTGACTTTAAGCCATAAAGTTCTTAAAGTCAGTCAGAAATGAAAAGTTAGGATTTCTAACTTTTTTTTCCAAAGTGCTTAAAGTCATTTTCTTTGACCATGGAAATTACTTTTATATCATTTATATTTTAACTAAATTCTCAAACTACCTTTTTTTATTCTTTTAACCCTAAAATTCACATCATAAGCACTTTTATCCAAACACTCAACTGCTTATTTATAAAAATAACTTTCAGCACTTCAAAATTCTAAAAGCACTTTATACATAAAAGTTACTTTTTTTAAGCCCATCCAAACGGGCTCTTAGTTAACTTTGACCCCCTTTTCAGTAAGTGCTGAAGTTTTTTGAGAAAATAGCCAAATGCCTCCAACCTTATCAGATTCTCAACTACACATTTTAGCTTTACGGGGTCCTATCACCTCCCTGAACTATTTAAACTTAAAATTATTAACTCCCAAAATTCTTACGTGGCAAAGTGAGTGTATTTTACTCTCTTTGAGAGAGTGAGCACCAAAGACAAATAATAAAGCTTTATTTTTAATATTTCTTTTTGAAATTGCTTGTATTTTTAATTATTCTTTTTTCCTTATTTGTTTTCTTTCTTCTTCATTATAATATAGATCACATTCCACCTCTCACCATCCCTAAACGTCGCCATCACTATCATCTCCATCGAATTGACCATGGAATTTCAGTATTCCTCTTAATTCTTGAATTTTGATTCTTCAATTCTGCAGGGAATTAGAAAATTTTGAAATCATTTCTTTATTAATATTATTCGAGTTGTTAACCCGCAAGGTTGATTGGGTTGAAAAATTCTTATCTTGATTATTCGGCGCCTCAATTTGACAATTTTATTCCAAATCCAGAAAGAATTTTGGATTTTCGACAAAACCTAGTTTTGGTACTGGTCCTTGATGTACATATTTACTTTTATTTGTACAGAGGTACGGCGGGGGCCTTGTCCCGCCATATGTTAGCGTCACTACTCTTAGAGGTCTATAGACATGTATATGTGGGTTGTATATGAGCTTTGTTCAGCTGGGTCTATATGAAGTTTTGTAAAGGTTTATATGTATGGCAGCCTTGTCGGCTTAGATGCCCTTCCATGTTATGATGAAAGAAGATATATGTGTATGACAATGTTATACCCTATTGGGGGTTCTATTTTGACTTGACCACAACTGGTAGATATGTATATGGGGGTCCAGGTCGGGCCCCAATCACAGTCTATGGGGCTGGGTCGTGACAAGTTAAGGGCTGATGTAGGGTACGATCTAAGATCTTCTGAGCCACAAGTTGATGTTAGAGAGAACCATATCCCTTTAGCTCTTTCTGTTGCATTATTGCTTCAGGCCATTTTGATGAGAGTGTTGGGTACGCTTGAGGGTTCTACATAGAATGTGGGTTCGATAGGTACACCCGAGGGTTCTCAGACTAGAGTAGGGGCTTAGACCCTAGATCAACTTTAGGTTTCACTTGTTCAGGGTCTAGTGGGACAGCCACAAGTGGGTAATATGGCTAATGATGTTGGAGTATAGAGAGAGTGATCTCAGGGTGTACCTGTGATTTTGTTGATTGGTGATGAGGTTTTGAAAGATTGATCCACCTTAGTTTTAGGGTGGAAAGACTGAGGATGCTCATGAGTTCCTGACTATATGTAGAAAGTTATTAGAGATAGTTGGATAAGCTGAGACTCACAGAGTTTGTTATTCTACTCCAGTTGTGTGGGCCGGATAGGGAGTGGTGGAGAGTGTACCTAAATTTTATGTCAGTTAGTTCAAAGCAGGTGATGTGGGATCAATTTGCTAGTTCTTTCTATGATTGGTTTCTTTCTTGAAGTGTGAGGGATGAGGGCTAGTTGCGTTTCGAGAGTTTGAGGCAAGAGGACCTTACAATTAAAGATTATGAGACTTATTTCTATCAGTTATACATGAATTCTTTAGCCATTCTTCCGATGAGATTGAGATAGCCTGCAGGTTTGAGAAGGGGTTGACATATTCCATCTGTACGACTGAATTCAGATCCTTCCGTGAGGGGTCTTCCTTTCATTCCATCATGGGTTCCACCAAAAAGGCGGAATTGATGGAGAGAGAGGAGTTTGGGGACCCTAAGAGGGCTCGTGCATCTAGTCAGTATTATGATACCTTATTTGAAGGTTGGGGGTTCTATAGAGGGGGTGGTTCTTTTCAGCATAGAGGAGCAGTTCATGCATCTATGCCAGCTTTTGAGGGTGGCCATATACCTTATGGGTCCTATAACATATGTCAGAATTACCTGAGGTCACAACAGAGGCCGACGAGCTGAGGTGGTTATACTAGTTTCTCAAGGTCATCACAGAGGTTTTTGCATAGGATAGCCTGTTATGCTTGTGGAGATCTAGATCATATTTCATACTTTAGGAGGATCCTATTCTAGTTCATCATCTCAAGTTAGAGGACTAGTACCACCGATCAGAGATTGAGGTATAGCCCAAACTAGTAGGGTTGGTCGTAGTCCTGGTAAGGGTGCTAGTAGTACTATAGTCCGAAAGGAAGGTAGAGGTGGTGTGTAGGCCAGAGTTAGTAGAGAAGCTCAGTGCTATGCTTTTTTGGGGAGACCCGAGGCTGAGGCTGCTGATGCAGTTATTATAAGTATCATCCCAGTATGCCATCAACCTGCATCTGTGTTATTTAATCCAGAGTATACATTCTCCTAGGTGTCTATCTTTTTTGAATCTAGATTTGATTTGTCATGTGATTGTATGCCTGTGTCTGTATATGTTTCTATACCTGTGGGTAAGCCCTTAGTGGTGGATTGAGTGTATCGATCCTGTATTCTTTCCTTGGCTGGGTATGACACTTGTGTAGAAATAATTATGTTGAGAAAGATGGATTTTGATGTTATCTTGGGTATGGATTAGATTTCTCCCTATCATGCAATTATTATTTGTTATGCTAAGAGTATTACCTTAGCGATGCCGGGTTTTCGAAGGATCGAGTGAAAGGGTACTAGTGGTTCTTACCCTAGTAAGCTTATCTCTTATATCTATGCTCAGAGGTTAATTGACAAAGGGTGTATGTATTATTTGTCTTTCATTAGGGATAGTAGTATTGAGTCACCTCCTATGGAGTTTATTCCCGTAGTTTAGGAGTTTGCATATGTATTTCCTACTGATCTTCCTGGTGTTCCTCTGGATAGTGACATTGACTTTGCTTTGATTTGGAGTCGGGCACTAAGCCTATTTCTATCTCTCTGTATTGCATGACTCTAGTTGAGTTGAAGGAATAGTTACAAGACTTTTTGAGTAAAGGTTTCATTCACCATAGTGTATCACCTTGGGGTGCACCGGTCCTATTTGTGAAGAAGAAAGATAGGTCCATAAGGTGTGTATCGATTATAGGCAGTTGAACAAGGTGACTGTCAAGAAGAAGTATGTTCTTTCTCGTATTGATGATTTGTTTGAACAACTTCAGTAGTGGCATTTTTCTCTAAGATTGATTTGAGGTCTGGTTATCACCATTTGAAGATTAGGGTATCAGATATTCCTAAGATAGCCTTTCAGACCCGTTATGGCCATTATCAGTTCCTAGTTATGTCATATGGTTTGACTAACGCCCTAGCAGTGTTCATAGAGTTGATGAACGGGGTGTCTCGCATGTATTTAGACTCCTTTGTGATTGTGTTCATTGATGATATGGGTTCATTCCAAGACTGAGAAGGATCATGTTTGCCATTTGAGGTCGGTGCTTTAGAAGTTTTGTGAGCAGAAGTTGTATGCAAAGTTATCTAAGTGTGAGTTTTGGTTCGAGTTTGTGGCATTATCAAAGAGGGTATTAGAGTGGATCTGGCCAAGATTGAGGCAGTTAGAGGATGGACAAGGGGTACTTATTTTACCGAGATTCAGAATTTTATGGGGCTGACTGGGTACTAACAACACATTATGTAGGGTTTCTCCACTATTGCAGTTTTTTTGATTAGATTGACTCAGAAGGTCATGGATTTTCATTGGTTAGAGGAGTGTGAGGTGAGCTTTCAAAATCTCAAGACCTTATTTACTTCAACTCCTATTTGTATTCTACCCAAGAAGGGTGTGGACTTCACTGTATGTTGTGATACTTCCAAAGATTGTCTAGGTAGGGTATTGATGTAAAAAGGGAAGGTGGTTTCTTATGCTTCTAGAAAGTTAAAGGCCAATGAGAAAAACTGTCCTACTGATGATTTGGAGTTGGCGGTGGCGGTGATTGTGTTGAAGTTAGGACATCATTACTTGTATGGTGTATATTGTGAGGTATTCACCAATCATCAGAGTCTTTAGTACATTTTCAGTCAGAGGGATCTGAACTTGAGGTAGCGCAGATGGCTTAAGTTGCTGAAGGACTATGACATGATATCCTGTATTGTTTGTGGAAGGCCAATAAAATGCCCGATGCCTTAATTAGGAAGACTCCTAGTATAGAGAGTCTCACCGTGATTAGTGTTGATAAGAGAAACTGGACTAGAAATGTTCAGAGGTTAGCCAACAACTTTTTCCGTTTGTAAGTTTCTAAGTCTGATTGCCTTCATTGAGACTCGCTCTTCACTAGTTGAATAGATCTAAGAGAGAGAGATTAATGATAAGAAGTTATGTCTTATTTAAGATAAGGTGTTAAGAGGTGAAGCCAAGGAGGCTATATTAGATTCATATGGGGTTTTAAGGATCGAGGACATGATATATATGCCCAAGGTGGGTGACTTAATCATATTGATTCTAAAGAAGTCTAATTGTTATCGATATTTTATTCGCTTAGGGACAGTAAAGATATATCATGACTTGAGCCAACATTGCTGGTGTTGATAAAGAGAGATATTTTGGAGTTTGTGTCCAAGTGTTTGACCTGTTAATAGGTAAGTGTGAGCACCAGCAACCCAAAGGTATGACTCAGAGGATGTCATTCCTACTTGGAAGTGGGAGCGGATCACTATGGAATCTGTTGTGGGATTACCTACTATTGTGGGTGGTTATGATTCTATTTGGGTATTTGTTGATAGACTGACCAACTCTTCCCATTTCATCCCAATTTGGGTAAAGTATACAATAGAGAAGTTAGCCTATTTGTACATTAATCATATTGTTAGGCTTCACGAGGTGCCTATATCCATCATCTCTAATCGGGGTTCATTGTTTACCTTGCACTTTTGGAGGGCATTACAATATGGTTTAGGTACTAGGATGGATATAAGTACAACTTTTCACCCATAGACCGATGGTTAGCCGAGCGAATGATTCAGGTATTGGACTATATGCTTTGAGCCTGTGTTATTGATTTTGGTTCTATATGGGATCAACACTTGCCCTTAGTGGAGTTTTTCTACAACAAAAGTTATCACTTCAGTATTCACATGGACTTATTCAAGGAATTGTATGGTAATATCTCCTATTGAGTGGTTTGATTCGGCTAAGATAGACTCCTAAGGCACAGACTTTCTTAGAAATGCCATGGAGCACGTTTGTATGATTCATGGTAGAATCTTGACATCCTAGAGTAGACAAAATATATATGCAGACAAGAGAGTTTGATCCTTGAAGTTTATGAAGAGGGATCATGTTTGGCTCCGAGTGTCACTCGTGAAAGGTGTTATGAGGTTTGGGAAGAAGGGAAAGCTCAGCCCTCTGTTCATTGGCCTATTTGAGATTTTGGGACGAGTTGGAGAGATAGCTTATAAGTTGGCCTTGCCACCTAGCTTATCAGTTGTACATCTTCTATTTCATGCATACATGCTCTAGAAGTATGTTCAGGATGAGTCTTATGTGATTTTCCTAGATTCTATAAAGTTGGGTCTAGATTTGACATTTGAGGAGGAGCCTATAGCCATTCTGGATAGAAAGGTCCGTAAGCTTAGGACCAAACAGATAGCTTAAGTAAAGGTTTAGTAAAGGCACCGATCAGTTGGAGAGGCTACTTGGGAGGTGAAATCCGACATGTGTGCTAGATATTCCTTGCTTTTTGAGGCTTCAAATACTTTGTTTTATTTTATGTTCAAGGACGAACATAATTTTTAGTGGTGGGTGATGTAATGATCCTAAAGGTCATTTTTAAATTTTTTTGTAAATGACTATTTACCCCTCCTAATAGTTTCCTCGAGTCATATTTGATCAGTATTTGGAGTTGGTTTTGTTAATTCTTTGGAAATCTAAGGAAAATTGAAGTTTTTGAATTTTGAGGGCTTAAGTTGTTCAAAAGTGGTATTTGGTACCAATCAAATCCATGAGTCTCGAAATGGAATTATGTTAGTTCCATTAGCTCTAGAATATGGAATTTGGTCTAAGAGAGCTAACATTTCTTAATTTGGAGTTGTTTTAGGGATTTGAGGTCTTACGTTGAAAGTTTAAGTTATTTTAGACTAAGGTTTGACTTTGGTCAATAATCAAAGTTCGTTGCTCAAATTAGATTTCTAATAATTCTATTGGATTCAGGAAGTGATTAAGCCCTAGGAAGAGATCCAAATTTATTTTTCAAGAGCACTGAGAGTGTTTTAGTCTTTTTAAGCCTTAAACTGGTTTAGTTGTGAATAAACAGATTTCAGGTCAAGGAGATCTCAAATTCCAATTCCGATGACCTTTTGTTCACTTTTTGAGGCTTTTGGTCTAATTCTGAGGCCTATTGTGGAATTTTGCTAAATATAGCACTTGGGTGTGGGATCCATTTTTTGTTAAAATGACCTTGTATTGAAATTTTGAATGAGTCATTGATTCTGGAACATTGAATTTGGTAGAGTAACATATCTCAATTGTGTGCACGGGGTTTTAAATGAATTCTGAGCACCCCATTGGAAATTTTAAACTTGGCCAAAATATTATTGCAGCACTACGTTAGAGCAGGGTATCTTTTCCCTTCGCGTTTGCATATGGAGATCTTCGTAAGACAAGCACATTGGCTTCAGCATTTGCGAGGCTCAAGCAGTGTTTGCGGAGGCTTGACCCTTCAATTTGCACGATCGCAAGCCCTGGGCCGCGTTTGCGGAGCCGTATCCCCTTTTGCCTTCGTGTTCTCAAGCCTCTGGCTGCATTTGCGAAGGTCAGTTCCGGCCTTTCACTTTGAATAAAAGACCATGCAATCCGCCACTCTTTTAGAACTCCAAATAGGCATAACTTGGGATAGGAACCTCCATTTAAGGTGATTCAAAGCTTGGGACACGAGTAATTGTTTCGAGAATGTGTGGGTTGCTTCAGAAAGTATTGGGGAGGATTCTTTGGAGGTAAATCCTGCTTCATAGTTGCTTCCATAGTTGTTCTTTTAACTTAAAATTGTGATTTTCGTGCATTCTTTAATTTTCGTTGTTCCAAACCCCAAATTGTGTTGTATTTTGGAACACAAGTTTGGGGAGTTAGTTAGGGCTTTTTCATGGAGACAATTTTGAAATATGTGGAGCGGGTCCCATATTCTCATTTTTTCTCTGAAATTGGCCTGTCTTATGATTCTATTTTTGATAGAGTGTCAACATTCTGAGGGAAAAACTCTGGTTACGTGATTTAGAGTGCGCGCAGTAAACCTAAAAATAGGACACGACTTTCCTTTGTTTAAACTGAGCATGATTTAGCATTTATATGTTGATTTGGGTGAATTTGGGGGTAATTGGGGGTTGAGCATGCTAAATTTCTTGAATCCGTGCCTTGGACTCTATTTTTGAGTATTTCAAGTTACTGAAGCTTGTGTATTGTAATTATTGATCATCCATATCTTGTGGTGTGCATTTATGTGGTTTGGTTATATTGTTAGAAACATGTTTGGCCTTAGTGTAGGCTTAGACTAGTGATTGCCATATACTTGTGTGCTTTTAGAGCCGTTTGGCCTTGAAATCGCTCAGATATTGCTTCGGACGGCTTAGCTTCCTTTAGACTGATATAGAAGACTTGAGTCTGATAGTCTGGGCTTTAGCTAGGCAGTAAAACTGCTTTCAGAACCTCATATCCATAATTCCCCTACTTTCATTGGTTCCAGTATACTCCTATTTAGTTAACACAATCAAGAAAAAAGGGAAGAAATTAATCGAGAAAAAAAATTGGGTTTTCACTTCATGTCACCAATTACTGAGGAAGAAATTGGAAAGGGGGAAACAAAATCAGTTGTTCATTTCCCAAATCACTTGGAAATAAACAAAACCATCTTCCTCTCTTCTTTCAAATTGAAATTGAAATATGCATCCGTTCTCCATCAAATGTTGCACAATTCAAAATTTTTACTAACATTATCCACCTTGTTTTTGTGTTTCAGATTTCATGGAGTGATTGCGCAAAAAACCATCAATCCAATTTTATGATTGGCCACCGTACCATTGCCACCTAGTGACAGTGCATCAGGCGATTTTGCCGAAAATTCTCAAAGCTTCTCCATCATTGTTTTCTCAAATTGTATGGGATAATGAGTTGAATTTTGGTGAGGGAGTAGATCTAAAGATCCTCCATCATCTCCGCTAAATGAAATTCCATGAATCAAACCATTTGGTCATTTTTTTATGGGAACAGACCCTACACGAGGCTCCCACCTCTCGTACACAGTCAGGGGTTGAGCAGCACCCCCAAGCCTTATCATAAATAAAATTAAAGAAAAATAAACGGAGGGGGACATAAACCTTACCTCCGAACTTAGGATGGTTCATGAGTCAGTCGAACTACTCAGGTTGGCCTACTCATCCCCATTACTAGATGGAAAGCGATAAACCTATGGGAGGACTCCTCCCGGTACAAGTCGACTAAGAAAGCATAAATGAGGGAGACTCTCCCCTTCCATGAGAAAACAATAAAGTAACCTACACTAGTCCTATTCAACTACGCTACATATCATACATAGCTAAATTGAAGAAGAACAAGTATATGAACCTTCTATCTCGCATGGGGTGAGGAAGTTCTGTTCATCTTTGCCCTTTTTAGTCTTGTCATACCAAGTAAGTCCAAATGGAAGGGTGCATCCACATCAAGATCATGTATATATCATTTAGGGAGGATGATAGGAGAGGAAATATATTGAGCTGTAGCAACCAGCAGCATTGGAGTTGTTGTTGATAAAATATTGGCACTGACTTGTTGCATGCTGCATTTTGAAGGTGTCGCAGCTCTGACGTGTGCAGCTGCTTGGAAGCTCATCTGATGGTGCCTTGCATATTGGAGTGTTCTAGCCAGTAGTGTAGCCTGCACTCAAACAAGTAACCCACCAAGGATTCCAAGTAGCTTGGCTGCCATAGGACTGCTGCAAACAATGAAGCATAGTAGCTGGCATGTATGAATTGTTGGAGAGTGTTGGGGAGGCCTTAGCATGCCATTCTTTAGTCTCCCTTCGTTTGAAGCTCTGTAAACCTACACCTATAAGAGGCCAAAGAAACAGACAAAAGTCGTCTAACTTTTTCAAGGTCGCTCGACTAACGTCTCCAATTATCCGTTTGAGGTGAAACTTCTTGGGCTTTGCAATTACTATATTTTATGTAGTCATGCAACATTTGGAGGCCTGGAAACTCCAAATTGCAAATTGCTCCCTCATTAGGCTTAAGTCGGCTAACTTTTTCAAGGTCGCTCGACTAACGTCTCCAATTGTCCATTTGAGCTGAAACTTCTTGGTCTTTGCATATACTGTATTTGCTGTAATACTGCACAAGATGGAGTTATTTTGATGTTGCATGGTGTATTTGTTGAGGATTGTTGATTGCTTTTGGGCTCTGCTGTTGCTGTTGAGTTGCTGCTGCTGTTGCTCAGTTGCTATCATTGTTTCTGCTGTAGTATGGCCTATGTTGTTGAGGTATTGGTGCAAGAACTCCAAACTCAGCTGCTGCAAGTCCAACCTAAGGCTCAAAGTAGCATGATACCTGAAGTGAATTGCAATTGTTGGTTGATATGTTTCTGATCTGCAGGTACCTGCACAATCACAAAGGAAAAGAAAAAGGAAGATATCTATTCTAATCCTTACCTCAAGGGGTAAGTTGATTGTTCTAGGAAGACAATAAACAAGGGAGACTCTCCCCTTTACAAAATTCCTATCTATGAATTTATACATAGGGAATTCTGTACTACAATTAATGATATACAAATCAAGGAGGTTGTTTGATCCTCTTCAGTTTTGTCCTCCTAAAGTTTGCCATCCCCATTTTGTCCAAGATGTAGTATCCTCTTGTTTCCTTAGGAAGCTGTTGAGCACTGTAGAATTGAACCATGCTGTCTACACTGTGGCTATGCTTGTAAAGTGTATCTGCAACAAAGTTAGCTTCCCTATAGATGTGCTTACATTAAAAGAAATCCAGCATTATGATCAACTCCTGCAGGTTTGTGATGTAGTTCCTGATGGTCCAGGGAGATGTGATCTCTTGTTTTAGCCATTTCACAAGTAATTCAGAGTCAACCTCTAGTAGAACCCTGCTGTAGCCATGTTGAATACACCAGATAATGCCTATGACTGCAGCTTGTACCTCAGCTTGGTTGTTAGAACCAATTCCAAGTGGTGCAGCAAATGCATAAAGGATGTTTCCTTTATGATCTCTTAGGATGCCCCCAGCTCCAATTCTTCCAGGATTATCCAAAGCACTTCCATCAGTATTCAATTTAACCACATGGTAAGCTGGTTTGTGCCAACTAACTTGGATGATTTTCAGCTCATGGCTGCAGCTTTCCACTATAGCTATTAGCTCCTTCCAGTCACTTGGCCAATTAATGTAAGGGAAAGCTGTGAAGATCAGCATGTATAGTTCTTTGATGACTGAGAACTTCACTCTAGTATTGCTTGACTTTTTGCCACCATATTTGCTAGCACATCTGTTCTTCCATAGGTTCCAACAAATAAATATAGGAGTAGCTTGCAATAATAGTTTATGGACTTCATTATTTGGTTTAGCCAGCCACCATTTCATCAAATTGCTCCTCATGGGGCTACTGCTGTGTTGTATACCCCAACAATCAGAAAAATACTTCCATATGTGTCTAGCCATATGTCCAGAGATAAATATGTGATCTATATTATCCCAGCCTGGCCTATAGCAGTAAGAACATTGAGCAGCTGCATGACCAAAGTGCATAATATTTTCATTGGTGGGCAACTTGCTTCTGAGAGTTCTTTAGACAAGAAAGGATATCTTGAAGGGTATATTCTTATGCCATATATTATTATCTGTCATGGTTTTGTTCCTTTTTGGCATGATCTGGTTCCAAGCTGAAGCATAAGTAAAGTTTCCATCTGAGGTCAGCTTCCAGTAGGCTGTATCTGGATGGTCAGGTTGATACTTGAAGGAAAAACTTAGAATCTTTTGTATCAGGTGCTGTGGTGCATGTTGCCTCACCTTCTCTTCATCCCATTCTCCATTATTCAAGAACTTTGAGACAGTGGTATTGTTAAGTCTAGGTAGACATTCTTTGTGGTAAGCTAGGGGACCAATTCCTAGCCAATCATCCCACCAAAAACTACAAGAGCCTGAGTTAAAGTGCCACTGTATATGAGGCTCAATCTCAGATTTGTTTTTCATCATGTGTTTCCACATAAGTGATTGACCAATGTCCCATTTGTTGATTACTGGATGTGCCCTTTGGAAATACTTGGCCCTCAAAAAACTCCCCCATAGAGTCTTCTTAGACCTGAAAATCCACCATTATTTATACTGCATTGCTAGGTAGACATCTTTAAGATTTTTCATGCCAACACCTCCTTCTTCTGTTGGGTACTGAGGGTCTCCCATGATGCCCAGTGGTATTTTCTTTTTTCTCTGTCCCATCTCCAAAAGAAGTCTGCTATAAGAGACTTTATTTGTTTGAGAGTAGTGGAAGTTGGAATCACAGCAGATAGAAGATGAATTGGGAGAGACTGCAACACATACTTCACAAGAGCAGCTCTCCCCCCATAATTGAGTACTTTGGTCTTCTATCCTCTAATTCTGGATATCACTTTGGACACCATACTATTAAAGTATATGATCCTTTGACGTCCAATATATAAGGGACATCCCAAGTAAGTAATAGGGCCATGAGTTATTTTGAAACCAGTGATAGAAGTGACCCTTTCAGTGATCTCAGGATCAGTATTAAGAGGGATCATGCACTGAATCTTTTGTGTGTTAATTAGCTGGCCTGATGTCTGCTCATACACTTCCAGTGTCTTCATGATCAGCTTGAGAGAGTATCTACATGTTGAAGTGAAAATGATTATATCATCAGCAAAACTCAAATGATTAATCAATGGACCTTTCTTCTCCATGTGGAAACCTTTGTACAAATAGTGTTGATGAAGGTTATTGAGCAGTCTTGAGAGTACCTCAGCACCTAAAATAAATAAGGCTGGGGATAGTGGATCTCCCTGTTTGAGGCCTCTTGTAGAATGGAAAAAACCATGCCTACCTCCATTCACAATAACTGAGTACCAGTTGTTAGCCATAAGCCTCCAAACCATGTCAATAAATACTTCTCCAAATCCAAACCTTCTCATGATTAGACATATAAATGACCAGGACACCCTATCATAGGATTTGTCCATGTCTAATTTGATCACCACATTATCTCCAAACTTTGGTTTTTTAATGCTATGAATAATTTCCTGTGCCAACATAATGTTTTCAGAAATACTTCTTCCCTTAACAAAACCTGATTGATTTTCAGAGATTAGTTGAGGGAGAATAGGAGCAAGTCTGAGACATAGAACTTTTGAAATAACTTTATTAGTGAAGTTACTTAGTGAAATAGGCCTGAAATCTGATAACTTATTGGGATGATCTACTTTTGGGAGTAGGACCAAACAAGCATATGAGATGAACTTGGGAATAGAATGCCCATAGAAGAAGTATTTCACCAAATTGAATAAGTCTTCACTGATGATATCCTAGCAAGTTTGGAAGAACTTGCCATTAAAACCATCTGGACCTGCAGCAGATGCATCACTGAGGGAAAAAACAGCTTCTTTCAGCTCCACTTTAGTAGGCATAACATTAAGGGACTGGTTTTGCTGATCTGTGATGGAGTTGGGGATACACCTGAGGATATCTTCATTAATAACATCATCCTTACCAGTAATAGTATTTAAAACATTAAAGCTATTGGGGGAGCCATGGGGGTGTGGGAGCACTGAGTCAATACCTAGGACTTTGGCATTGTTGCATTCCACAGCAATTTGCTTTTCTGCAATTTTGCTAGTTTCCTTCCTTTTAAACACTTGCTGAATGGGCTTGTGGGGATTGGAAACCAATATTCTATGGGGAGGGGGTGTTGACTCTGGACTCCAGAGACAACATTACATGTTTGGACATTATCATTATTAATATTAAAGCAAATACCTGATGGCAGTATGTTCCTTGGTTGCTGATTATCACTGGTTGTTGGTTGAGGCATTTTTGAGATTTCTCCTTGGTGCATCCTGCTTTGTTTACTTTGATGAAGAGTTTAGGGATTTGGATAAATTTTGGGTGGGTTTTTTCAAAAATAGGTTTAAAATTTGAGTGTGGTTATTTTAAATTTGGAATAGGTCAGGGGACAAGATGAGGACATGTGTCCTCACTTATCCATCTGTTAGAGAGGTGGGTATATTTGTACCAGTTTTTGGATGGTAGAGGCATAGTTGTATCAAAAGTATAATGGAGGGTATATTAGTACCATTTTTGATAGTTCATGGGTATATTTTTCCTTTTTCCCATTTATTAATGGAACTCAGATTAGGGGTACTCCTCGTGATGCTCGGATATCCACTGATCTTAATACTAATCGATTCACCTTTGTTCGTGGTTCAAGTCCCCAATTCACTCCACCAGCGTGGTTCAAGTCCTTGCCTTGGTATTATAGCCTCAATTCAAGTCCCTGGCCTACTTTATCCGTGGTTCAAGTCCACCCCCATTTGTAGTCGTGGTTCAAGTCCACCGGTCCTTACAACTTGGTTGATGTCCAAAGCTAATTTAACCTCGGTTCAAGTCCTTGGTCATATTTATCTATGGTTCAAGTCCACGATTATCCTTATTCTTGGTTCAAGTCCTTGGTTACTCCAAATCTCTATTCAAGTCCTTGATTAGTTCATTTTCATCCGGATCAAGTCCTTAAATATGTTCAACTTTAGTTGAAGCTTCAAGCTTACAGTCTGGTTTAGTTGTCCGCGAGAAGTTGTAGCACTGATGGGTACTTTGTCAATTTCTCATCTTTCACTTCAACTCTTCTCGGCACTTGTCGGGCTTATGGGAGTCTTCTTGGATTTTACCTTTATTTTGTGCATGAGCCTACCTGTTGGGTTTATGGGAGCCTAATCAAATTTAGTTAGCTACTCTCTTTCTCTTTGTTTGTGAGTACACTTGTGTACATACCTATTTGATTTTCTCATTCTTGTCTCTGGTATTGATTTACATTCTCACATTTCATATTACTTTTTCTTTTCTTTCTCAGTTGGCTTGTGATGCCTATTGGGTACCTATCATTTTAGTACTCATACTACACTCTATATCTATTTTTATAATGCATGTCCAAGCACCAGCTATCAGTGTTGATCTCAAGCCAGTTGTAGTCTTATTTGGAGGCGAGGGTAAGCACACAACGTCCTGGATTTAATCGTCTCCTTTTGTATATATAGTGACTTGTCTTTTTCTTTTTAAGATAGTTTTGTTTATGTGGTCCACTTTTGGGACTTGTACTCATTTGTTTAGTAGCTCTGTACATGAGACTTCCAGGTTTTGGAAGGGATCTTTTATTTATATATTATTATTTTAGTGGTATGTTGGTCCTATACCCTTACATACCATTACTCATAGTTCTAAAATATGGGTCGTCTTGCCTACTAGTGGGTCATAGTAGGCGCCATGACTCGAGGACTCAGGTTGTGACAAGTTGGTAGCAGAGCCCCGAGTTTACCGGTCTCACTTTTACAAAGCTAACGTCTAGTAGAGTCCTGCAGATTGGTGCAAAAAAGTCTGTAACTTATCTTTGAGAGGCTACACGATATCTTTAGGAACTTATTCCCTTTGGTATCCCTATTGTGCAGTGTGTGTCTTATCAGTTTCATGAAATATCACTTGTTCCACTCTATTATAGGATGGCTCACATGCATGGTTGAGCGGTTGGGGGTGATGCACCCAGGCTAGTGAATAGAGCCCTAGCTAGAGGTAGAGGTCGACCCTGATTTCGTGCAAGGGCTTCTTCCCTCACCCAAGATAGAGAGAATACTCCATAGAGGAGGTAGAGCCACAGTTAGCTCTAGGATATCATCAACCGATGGGCCTGGGACAGCTAACCACCACCTGCGCTAGTTTCAACTCTAGACTTAAAGGCTATGCTAGCCCAAATATTAGATGCGATGGGGGTATATAGTAGGTCCCAACTCCATCTACTCTAGCCCCAAAGAGTCAACATGCCTAGTAGCATTAGTAGTTCAGCCTCTACTAGCATATGCCACCTAACCGAATGATTTAGAGGGTATCATGCCATTATGCTAGCAGAATATGCTTGGGGTATTTCTTAGATTATCACTGCCAAGGTTTTCTTGGGATATGGGTAAGGAGGCCCATAAGTTTTTACTTATATATGGTGAGCGGCTTTAGACCTTAGGATTAGTAGAGTCAGGAAGGGCCAACTTCATCGCATATCAGCTAGATGTCCCATCTAGATAGTGGTAATGTTCATATTTAGATTCCAGGCTAGCGGGTCTCCACCAATATTGTGGACAAGTTTGCTGAGGCCTTCTTGGACAGGTGCATTCCTAGAAGCATTAGAGATTAGTTTTTGCGATTAGAGAAGGGCTCCATGACCAATAGTATGAGTCTAGATTCCACTACCTCTCTAAAAATGCGACCATTATCTTACCTACTGAGGAGGAGAGAGTTTGGTAATTTGTTCGATTATAGACTCCAACTTTGGATTGGGACTCAATCCCTAATCTTAGTGGGCTTCTCCTTTCTAGATGTGGTGGACCACACCCGCATACTTGAGAAGCTCTATCGCGGTACCCAAGGGGGTAGCAACAAGAGAGCCAGGCAGGATGATATACATGGTGGACCCCATTTTATGATTAGAGATTCATATGATAGGCCCCGCCAGAGGTTTCATTAGGGTTAGTATAGCCCCCTATTCCAGGCTTCACTACATGATATTTAGACGAGTTCTTTAGAACAAGTTTGGCGGCCTCTAGTTGCAAGAAAACCACCACGGGGATTCTATGACTACAGATAGCTAGGCCATTGGTCTTGTGAATGCCCTCCTCATAGGTCAGCCGCACTAACTTTATAGGTAGCTATACTCACACCAATAGCAGCGCCTTTAGTTAGATATAGAAGCTAGGGTCAAGACCATAAGGGTGTTCACTAGGGTGCACGAGGAGGTCCCTGAAGAGGCAGGACTGGTGGTCGAGTCAATTCATGAGGTAGAGGCGCCTAGGGCCACTTCTATGAAGCTCTAGGTAAAGTAGAGGCTGAGGCATCAGATGATGTGATCACAAGTATGATTCTTTTATGCCATCAGCTCGCCTCATTTTTATTTGATCTTGACTCCACTTATTCACATATATATATGTATTACACCCATTTTATGAGTGCAGATCCCTTAGCAGAGCCATTGATTATTTCAACCTCGTTAGGTGATTCTTTAGTAGTGGATCAAGTTTTCAAATCTTGTGTGGTGATTATTTAGGGATGGGACACTAGGGATTACCTTATTCTACTTGATATGTTGGATTTTGACATGATTCTGGGCATGGAGTGGTTATCCCCTCACCGAGCGGTCTTGGATTGCTATGCCAAGTTCATTACCTTAGCCATGTTTGGTATTCTATCGGTGTTATTGCAAGACGCCGATTAGGGTGACTTCTTTTATTTGAACTCAGAGGTTAGTGTCTAGTTAGTATTTGGCTTTCTTGGATTATGTTAGAGATGTTAGTAAGGAGGGCCCTATGGTTGATTTAGTGTATATAGTTTGAGAGTATGCAGATGTTTTCCTGCCAACCTGCCAGGCCTTCCTCCAGATCATGATATTGACTTCACTATTGATTTAGAGACGGGTATTCATCCTATTTACATTCCACCATATCGCATGGTCCTCACAGAGCTTAAGGAGCATAGTGTTCAGCTTCAGGATCTCTTAGGTAAGGGATTTATTTGTCCTAGTATATCGCCATGGGGTTCCCCAGTCCTTTTTATGAATTAAAAGGATGGTACTATACAGATGTGTGTTGATTACAAGCAGTTGAACAAGGTGATGGTGAAGAACCATTACCCCATGGGTCGCGATTGTTTCTAGGATTGATCTAAGATTCGGCTACTACCAATGTTGGATTAGGGCAGTGGACATCCCTAAAGTTTTATTTAGGACTTGTTATGGCCATTATGAGTTTATGGTGATATCTTTTGGGTTTATAATGCCTTTCCACCTTTATAGACTTGATGACTCAAGTATTCAGGCCATATCTAAAATCTTTTGTCATAGTCTTCATCGACTACATATTGGTGTACTCGTAGAGCCGGAGTGAGCATGAGCAGCATTTAAGGATAGTGCTCTGGACTTTGAGAGATTGTCAGCTTTATGCTAAGTTCTCAAAGTGCGAGCTTTGGCTTGAGTCAGTAGCATTCTTGGGGAACGTGGTATCCAAGGATGATATTTTGGTAGATCCGGTGAAGATTGAGGCTATTCATGATTGGTCCAGGCCTACTTTTGTGATTGAGATTTGTAGCTTCATCGAATTGGCAGGTACTACAAGCATTTTCTTGAAGCATTTTATAATATAGTAGAACATTTGGCTTAGTTAACTAGCCAGGAAATCCCTTTGAGTGGCCAGAAGAGTGTGAGAGGAGCTTTTTGAGGATCAAAAGTTGCTTTCCACTGCTCATATATTGACTCTTCTTGTTAATGCAGGGGCTTCATGATTTATTGTGATACATCTGATGTTGGTTTGGGTTATGTACTGATGCAGCAGGGCTGGGTTATTGCTTATGCATTAAGACAGCTTAAGCTGATGGTAGTTTTCACGCTTTAGATTTAGAGGCACTACCTATATGGAGTTCGATGTGAGATCTACACTGATCACATGATCCTTCCATACAACCTCTCTATTCTCTACCATACGGGCAAGGCAAATGTAGTGGCAGACCGTCTTGAGTCAAAAGGCAATGAGTATTGGTAGTCTAGCCTTTATTTATATTATGGAGTAACCTTTGGTTTTTGATATCCAATCCTTAGCAAAAAAGACGATTTGGCTTGATATTTCTAATTCATTATGTATGCTAGATTATGTGGAAGTTCAGTCATCCCTATTGGACCGGATTCACAATCGTCAGTTTGAGGATTAGGATTTGGCTACTCTTCAGGATCGGGTTTTATAGGGGATGTTGGTCAGGCTTCCTTGGATCTAGATAGGGTATTGATGTTTGGTGATCATCCATGCATACCGAGAGTTAGGGGTTTAATTCAGTTGATGCTTAGCGAGGCCAATGATTTTAGATACTCCATTTATTTAGGCACCTCTAAGTTGTATCGTGACTTGAGGGAACATTACTGGTGGATCGGCATAAGGAGAGACATTGCAGATTATGTGTCTCGTTATTTGAGTTGTTAGCAAGTACTGAATGGAAGTGGGAGCCTATCACCAGGGACTTCATTGTGGGTTTACCTCACATTTCCATAGGTATTGACAGTATTTGGGTCATTGTTGATCGATGGATCAAGTCAATACACTTCCTCCCTATTCATACTTCTTACAGTGCTGAGAGGTTGGCCCGTATTTACATTTAAGAGATGGTTCATCTTCATGGTGTACCTTTTTCTATCATTTCAGACAGAGGCTCACAGTTAACATCCAATTTTTGAAGGACTTTTCAGGAGTAGTTGGGTAACCGTATTGATCTTAGCATATCTTTTCACTAGCAGACTGATGGACAATCGGAGTAGACTATTTAGGTTCTTGAGGATATGTTGTGGGCCTGTGTTATGGATTTTGGAGGTTAATGGAACCAATTTTTGCCTTTGATGGAGTTTGCATACAACTATAGCTACCACTCTAGTATTCAAATGGCCCTGTTCGTGGCCTTATATGGTAAGCATTACCGTTCTACTGTTGGTTGGTTTGAATCTACGGAGCCCAGGCCGCATGGTACAGACTTGATGTAGGAGGCCTTAGATCATGCGAGGGTGATTCAGAATAGGCTTAGAAATGCTTAGAGTAGACACTAGAGTTATATGGATTGTAGGTGTCGGTCATTGAAAATTGTCATTGGTGACAGAATATTCCGTTGTGCATCACCCATGAAGGGCGTGATTAGATTCAGAAGGCAGCGCTAGCTTATCCCCAGGTATATTGGCCCTTTTGAGATTTTGAGGATAGTTAGTGAGGTTGTAGATGAGTTAGATTTTCCCCCAGCCTTCTCAGCCATCCATCCAATTTTTCATGTTTCAATGATGCACCGATATCTTCAAGATAAGTCTCATGTACTCCAGTATGATATAGCTGAGTTGGATGATTGTCTGAGTTATATTCAGGAGTTGCTATCTTGGACAGAGATGTGAGGCAGTTGAGGTCTAGAGCCATTCCTATGATTAAGGTCCATTGGAGATACCTTCTAGTCGAGGAGGCTACTTGGGAAACCGAGCAGGAGATGCAGGAGTAGTTCCTGGCTTATTTAAGCCTTTAGCTACTCATTGACACTTATTTTCGCGGACGAAAGTTCTTATAGTAGTGATGTTGTAATGACCCTCCAGGTCATTTTTGAGTTAGTGAATTCATTTCTTTGTTTATAGCATTCCTATAGAGACCCCGAAGTAATTTATGACTTGCTGGAACTGGTTGTTCGGTTTCCTAGTCGTTCATTTGGATTTTAGTTCAGTTTTCCTATTTTGGAGCTTTTGAAACTTAAAAGTTGATTTTAGCCATAACATCAGGTAAATGACCTCTAAATGGAATTCTAACAGTTCTATCAGCCCTAATATGGTCAAAATAGGCTAGTAGCATAGTCGGCATGAGTATCGAGGCATTCAGTGCGAGTTGGGAGCCATTTGGCAATTTTAGCCTTTGAAATTTGGCCTAAGATTGACTTTGGTCAATATTCTTAAAAAACGTACTCAAATAAAAATTTTGTCAGCACAGTTAGTTCTGAAATATCGAGTTTGGTATAGAATGACCTTTTGTTTACTTCCCGAGGCTTCCAGACTATTCCCGAAGCCCATTAGGGAATTTGGCTAAATATGGAACTTGAGTGTGGGATACAATTTTTATTAAAATGACCTCATATAGAAAATTTGAATGTACCATTGAGTCTGGAATGTTGAAATTGATGGGGTAGCATATATCATTTGAGCACATAGTGTTCCATACAAATCTCGAGCACCATATTGGAGATTTTTACCTTGGCCAAAATAATGTTGCAGCATTGTGCTTGTGCAGGGCATCTTTTCCTTTTGAGTTCATGGATGACAAGCAGCATTCACAGAAGTCAAGCACTATGGACTCCATGTTTGCTAGGCTCAATCCGCGTTCACGGAGGCTTGGACCTTCCTTCTTTGCTATGACTCGGCTCCTGTCCCCTTAGCCTTCATATTCCCGAGCTTCTGGCTGCGTTCGCAAAGGTCAATTCTTTTTCCCTTCACATTTGCAGGCCACTGTGGAAGCATTTGCGAAGGTCAATTTTGGCTTGTCACTTTGAATAAAAGACCATGCGATCAACCATTTTTTCCAACTTCAAATAGGCATAATCGGGCTAGAAACCTCTTTAACGTTATTCAAATCCTGGGTTGTGGTTAATTGTTTGGAGAATGTGTAGTTTTCTTTGGAAAGTGTGAGGGAGACTTCTTTGGAGGTAAAATTAAACCCATAACCTCATCTCCATTTTGCCCCAACACATATACCACGAGTTATTAGAGAATTCTAAGAGATTCATGGAGTTTTAGGAGTCCACTTGCCTTAGTCAAGATGCGATCAAACAACCACGTGAGCCTTGCCCTTCTGATTACACTCTGAATTGCCACAATCTATTCAAATATTGTTTCATAATCAGAAACCAAGCCCCGATACCAAAAATATGAAATTCGGCGAAAAAGGGGTCAAAGGCTCAAAAATCTGAATTCAAAATTGGGGGTTTAAATTCGGGAATTTTTGGATGAAATTGTTTCTCTTAGTCTTAGGAACTTAGTAGTGAAAACCGTTTCAAAAAAGCAGCCCAAATCAAGTCACAATCACCATTTTAATAAATTATCAAAGCTCTTGAAAAAGGCCCATTTTCACCCATTGAAATCCCCAAATTCATGCTAAAATCAACAATTAATCATTGAAAAATGACGAAGTAGGGTCAAAATAACTTACCCAATGAAATCCCATGAGAAATCCCTCTTCAAATCGTCTACCCAAGCTTTCCAAACTCAAATGGTGAAAAATACCTTAAAATCCATCAAAACCCATCTATGATGTTGCTTAAGCGACACTGGGTTTGCTTAAGCAAAGCCCACAAAAATCTCGGCCTTCGCTTTAGCGACAGGGTGTTTGCTTAAGCAAAGGTCGCTTTTGCGACAAATACTTCGCTTTAGTGAAGCCTACACAAGGCCTCACCTTCTCTTTTGCGAAGAGTTTTCGCAAAAGCGACACCTCCTTCGCTTAAGCAAAGGCACCAGAACCAGAAAACTTTCCCCAAGTCTTAAAGTCTCCGAATTGACCCTTGCGATTCATTTGGGATCCTTTATAGACAAACTATGTAGGTAACCCTACTAAACTTGACGTTCTGGACTCAACAGAAACATCAGAATTTGATTTTGAGGCCTCCTTGACCTAAAAACCAAAAAGTCACAACTAAATCAACATTATACCTTAAAAGACCAAAACACCCTCAGAGCTTTTAAAAACTACACAGGAACTCTCCCCACTCCGAATACAACGGAGTCCTTGAAATTCAATTCCGTGCATCCGATCCTCAAATGTTGACCAAAGTTAAACCTATGGACAAAAACTCAAATATATCTAACTCAACCCCTGAAATCCATGCTATGACCCTGAATATGATTCCTTCAACTCTTTTAGACCAATTTCAACCTTTCAAAACTGATAGAATCGACAGAATTTCATTTTAAGACTCAAAACACGAAATGACCTCAAATATCACTTTTGAGTCATTCTAAACCTCTAAAACTTAAAGTTTACCAAAAATCACAAGTTTTCAAGAAAACTACGGGACCGACATCATATATTAATTAAATATGATTCAGAAAAACTATCGAGAGGGATAAAATAGTCTTTTTATGAAGATTTCCAAAAATGACCTTCAGGGTCATTACATTATCCACTATTTAAATACATGTTCTTCCTCGAAAATAAAGTAAAAGGAAGTACCTGAATCCTTAAAAAGCTGTGGATATCGGGCTCGCATGTCATCCTCTGACTCCCAAGTCGCCTATTTGACTAAGTAGTGTCTCCATTGTACCTTCATTGAAACTATCTTTTTGGTCGTAAGCTTACTGACCTGTGTGTCAAGAATGGCTATGGGCTCCTCCTCAAAAGTCAAACATGGACCCAACTCTACCATGTCAAGAGATAGCACATGAGACTTAGCCAGAACATACTTCTAGAGCATGGAATCATGAAACACAGAATGTACCGCTGATAAGCTAGGTGGCAAGATCAATCTGTAATCCACCTCCCCTATTTTCCCCAAAATCTCAAATGGGCCAATAAACCGAGGGCTAAGCTTACCTTTTCTTTCGAAACACATCATGCCCTTTATGGGCTACAATCTGAGCCAACTATGGTCACCATCCATGAAACCCAATGGTTGAACTTTCCTATCTGCATAGCTCTTTTGCCTAGTCTGGGCTGTCAAGAGCCTACCCTGGATCATCTAAAACTGCTCCATGGCATCTCTAAGCAAGTCTGTGTCTAAAGAGCCCATCTCAACTTAATTGAACCACTCGATAGGATATCGAAGTTGCCTACCATACAATGACTTAAATGGGGTAAATGTTGGAGTGATAGCTATTGTAGGAAAACTTTGCTAAGGGAAAATACTAATCCCACCTAGCACCAAAATTAATAACACAAGCTCGGAGCATATCCTTTAACACCTAAATCGTCCGCTCGAAATGGCCATTAGTCTGTGGGTGAAAAGTTGTACTCATATCAAGCCTAGTGCCTAGGACCTTCTATAAAGCTTGCCAAAAGTGCGAAGTAAACACTAAACCTCGATCTGAAAAAATAGAACTGGAACTCCATGAAGCCGAATGATATGACTGATATATAACTGAGCTACTCTATCGGCTGTGTACTTCACCTTAACTTGAATAAAATGGGCAGACTTGGTCAATCTATTGACCACTACCCATATAGAATCATAACCACCCATGGTGGGAGGCAAACCCACAACGAAGTCTATGGTAATCTGCTCCTACTTCCAAGTAGGGATGGGCATCCTCTGACTCACACTCCAGGTCGATGGTGCTCAAACTTGACTTGTTGATAGGTTAAACACTTGGACATGAACTTTGCAATATCCCTTTTCATCTCATACTACCAATAAAGCTAACTAAGGTCATGATACATCTTTGTCGCGCCTGTATGGATATAATATCGAGAGCAATGAGCCTCCTCTAGTATCAAACTGATCAAGTTACCCATCTTGGGCACACAAATCTGACCCCCAATCCTCAAAATACCCTCTGAATCAAGTCTAGCCTCTTTGGCTTCACCCCTCAACACCTTGTCTCGAATGAGACATAAATTTTCATCATAAAATTGCCTCTTCCGAATCTACTCAACTAAGGAAGAGCTGGCCACAATAAAGCAATAATTTCCTCCACCCTTCTCAAAAACTTGCAATTGGACAAGGCTATTGGCTAACCTCTGAACATCTCTAGCCAAGGTAATCCTATCAACACTAATCACCATGATACTCCACATACTAGGAGCCTTCCTACTCAAAGCATTGGCCACCACATTGGCTTTCTCCGGGTGATAAAAAATTGTAATTTCATTGTCCTTCAATAACTCAAGCCATCAATGTTGTCTCAAATTCAGATCCCTCTATCTGAAAATATATGAAAGACTCCGATGATCAGTGAATGCCTTACCATGAACACCATAAAAGTAATGACGCAAGAGCTTCAAAACAAATACCACCGCCACTAACTCTAGATCATAAGTAGGGTAATTTTTCTCATGCGCCTTTAACTTTCTAGATGCTTAGGAAACTACCTTCCCTTTATGCATCAAAACTCCACCCAAACCAACCCTAGAAGCACCACAATGCACGGTGAAGTGTACACCCTCTTCGGGTAAGGTCATAAGAGGAACTAAAGTCAACAAGCCCTTGAGCTTTTGAAAGCTCACCTTACACTCATCGGACCAATGAAAATCTACCGCCTTCTGAGTCACTCTAGTCAATGGAGCCATAATAGTAGAGAATCCCTGCACAAAGTATCGGTAATATCCAGTCAAACATATAAAGCTCTGAATCTTAGTGGAGGAAGTAGGCCTGGTCCAACCTCTAACTAACTCAATCTTGGTCGGATCCATCCTAATACCCTCTTTGGACATCACGTGTCCTAAAAATGCCATGAAATCATGTCGAAACTCACATTTGGAGAACTTTGTATATAACTTTTGTTCCCTCAATTACTGAAGCACCAATTTCAAATTACTAGCATGGTCCTCCTCTGTCTTGGAGTACACCAAGATATCATCACTGAAAATAATCACAAAGGAGTCCAGATATGGCCTAAACACCCCATTCATCAACTCCATGTATGTTGCTGGGGTGTTAGTCAGCCCAAATGACATAACCAGAAACTTATAATGTCTATAACGAGTTTGGAAAACGGAATTAGGAATATCTGACGGTCTAATCCTCAATTGATGATACCTGGAACTCAAATCTATCTTGGAGAACAAGGCCGCTCCCTAAAGCTGATCAAACAAATCATCAATATAAGGAAGAGGATATTTATTCTTAACTATCACCTTTTTCAATTGTCTATAATCGATGCACATCCTCATAAACCCATCCTTCTTATTCAAAAATAGAACTGGTGTACCCCAAGGTGGCATACTAGGGCGAATAAACCCCTTACTCAACAAATCCTGCAATTAGTCCTTCAAATCCATCAACTCTGTCGGAGCCATACGATAAGGTAGAATAGAGATGAGCTTAGTGACCGATTCCATGTCAATAGCAAAGTCAATGTACCTATTTGGAGTAACTCTTGGAAGGTCAGTAGGAAAATATTGGCAAACTCCTTAACCACAGGAATAGACTCCATGGGAGGTAACTCAGCACTAGTATCCCGAATAAAGGATGAATAGGACATGCACCCTCTATAAATCAACCTCCAAGTACACATATAAGAGATGACCTTACTAGGATAGGAACCACTAGTGCCCTTCTACTCGATCCTCGGAACACACGGTATCGCTAAAGTCACATTCTTAGTATAGCAATCAAGAATAGTATGATAAGGAGAAACCCAATCCATGCCTAATATCACATCAAATTTTACCATACCCAGTATAATTATTTCTTCCTAAGTATCATACCCGGCTAAAGAAAAAAAGCAAGATCGATACACTCAATCCACCACTAAGGGCTCACCCATAAGTGTAGAGCATGTACAGGAATGGCTATGCGATCACAAGTTAAATCAAATCCAGATGCAAAATAGAAAGACATATAGGAGAATGTAGATCTATGATCAAATAACACAGATACAGGTCGATGACAAATTGGGACGATACCTGTAGTAACCGTATCAGAAACCTAAGCCTCGGGTCTCCCCGAAAAAGCATAGCACTGAGCTTCTCTACCACAACCTTCCTGAACCATACCTCTACTTCACGGAACCACAACACCATCCCATAGGCTCTACCACCTCTACCTGTCTGAGCCCTACCCCGACCTATAGCTGGATGCACCGAATCTCTCTTTGGAACTGTTGAATAAGTATGCTGGGGTCCTGAAAGAGGCTATAGTGAGCGCTGGCACATGAAATGACCTGAATATCCACAACTAAAACACGACCTTAAGATAGAAGACTTCTATGATGACCCTGATGGAATGCCATAACCACCTCGGCTCAAACTCTGAGACCCTTGAATTAACTGCCCACTATCAGCTGCTGGCATAGAAGCATGAACAGGCCTCTGGCACTAAAACTGACTGCTGAACCTATTTGAACCTCTACCTCCAGATGAGGTACCCAAAAACTGGCCACTAGCACGAGCCCTCTTGGGTCCCCAAACTCCTCACTGACCATTAATTCTGCCTCCTTGGCGGTGCTCATAATGGACTGGAAGGAAGCCCCTTCACGGGATGATCTGAACACATAGGATCAAATAGAGAAGGTCAAACCCTTCATGAACCTGCGGACTCTCTCCATATCATTCAGGATCAATATTGTAGCATGTCTCGACAACTAGCGAAAATGGGCCTCATAGTCAGTAACTGACATGCCGGCTTGAGTCAGACTCTTGAACCTCAATCTACACTCCTCTTATATGCTTTATGGGATGAAACAATCCTAAAAAATACTAGCAAAAACTCCCCACTCAACCAGAGGGGATCCAACTGGTATGGACCTCATGAATGTCCTCCACCACTCCCTGGATGACCTATGGGGCTGGAGTGCAATAAATCAAACACCCCAAGCATCAACAATGCTCACTGCCTCCAACATCTCACAACACAATGTCAAAAAGTCATGCACATCCTCGCTCTTACCAACCTGAAACTAATTGGTTTCATCTTCTAAAACCTCTCATAGCACTGGTGATCTGCTATAGTTATAACCATATCTAGAGCAATTTGCACACCGATAACTAGTGCGGGAACCAATGGTGGTTGGCCTACCTAAACTTGAACCATTGGGACCTAATGCTGTTTTGGAGTCTGTACACTAACTCTAGTCTATGAACCATGTGGCATGCCTGCAACACTCTGAGTGAAACTCTCCAACATACCCAACATCCTCAATAAGGTCTCCTGAAGCAACGGTGGTGTATGCTCTGGAGGAACCTGGTCCTCAGCAATCTTAACTTGTGGCTTTAGGGAGGCCTCTCTAACAGAACCTCAGGCAGGTGTCGCTCCTCAAAAACAACCTCTACCGATAACCGCTCTAGAGCATCGGCCTCTCACTCGGCCCCTACCTCTACCCCTAGTTGGGGTCTCAACAGCTACCTCAGGGATAACTTCCCGCTACCTATAGTAGATCTGGTCTTCGGCATCTACCAAAATAACACGTCACACTCAGCACTAGCGATAATGACTTGGCATGATAAGAAAAAATGAATAAAGGAAGTTTCCAAACAATCTTCTTAGCCTCTCGAAGATAAGTACAGATATCTCCCTACCGATTCTCGAGACTATACTTAGACTTGGCTTGTATAGGTGAGGCCTATGAAAGTGGGGCACCGATATGAATTATCATGACCCAAATTCGATTGTTATTTCACCTATCCTTCCCACCGAACAAGTTAGCCTAAAACCCAATATTTTGATAAATAAAGTGAAAACAATCTAAATTGGTAAATAATAAACAAAACCAGAAGTCTTTCAACTTAAATTACCCCCAAAGATTGGTTGTCCCATGTACAAGCCGCTAAAGAAAACAAAACTGAAATGAAATACAGTCTTAATATGTCTTCAACTCTCAAGTAGAGTAAGCATAAAGTATAGGAACTGAGAGTATGTTAAATGTCAATAGCTACCTCTCCCAAAAATCGTGGAAGCCTCAAATGCTCAGAAAGAGACAGTGATCAAAGTCCAGGCTCAAAACCTATACAAGTATAGAATAAATGGGAGTACCAAACAACACGGTACCCAGAAAGCTAACTAGAAAAACTAAATCTAATAGAATACACAAACTCCTTTCCTAATCCAACCGAACCTCCAGACTACAATCTGCACAAAAATCAGTCCAACCTAACAGTTCATACTAAATAGTTCAATAAGGTCCAGATCATAACTTAATATCACAAGACATATCGTACAAATACTCACAAGTCACAAATAGGCATCAAACTATCAACATAGATATGTAGAATATGTGTATGCACACTCAATGATCATGCATGTTTGCAATTGCCGGCAAAGACCTCGGCATAATAAATTCTAATTGGAAATGACCTCGGTATCATAATCTCTGACCAAAAATAACCTCAGTCCCATAACCTCGTCGAAAATGACCTCAGCCACATAATCTCGTCAAAAATGTCTTCAATAATAAAATCCCACCAAAAATGACCTCAACAACATAATCCCACTGAAAACCACCTCGGTCTATCAATATCTCATCAAAAATGACCTCGGACATATCATATTTCTGGCCAAAAATGACCTCGAGATCACAATCATATACCTCTCATCACAGTGTTTCAAAACCAATGCAAATAGCATGCTCACACAAGTAATGAGGAATAATCAGTTTAGAGAAACTGCAATCACAATTAGACTATCAAGTATTTCATCAAATACACATAGATATATAGATTAAGGTATATAATATTCAATAATCAACAATATCATATATCATCTTTTATTAACCCCGTCAATTCATTTTATATTAGTTCATATCACAATTAAATTCATAACCTCATCCCCATTACACCCCAATATTCATTTTATTAACCCTTCTGATTAATCTCCAACTCGCCACAATCTATTCAAATATTGTTGCACAATCAGAAACCAAACCCAACAATAGCAAAAATGTGAAATTTGAGGAAAAAGGGGTCAAAGGCTCAAAAATTAAAATTCAAAATTGTGGGTTTAAATTAGGGAATTTTTGTATGAAATTGTTCCTCTTAGTGTTAGTGAAAACCATTTCAAAAACCCAGCCCAAATCAAGTCACAATCACCATTTAAAGATATTTTCAAAGCTCTTGAAAAAAGGTCATTTTCACCCATTGAAATCCCCAAATTCGTGTTAAAATCAATAATTAATCATTGGGAAATGATGAAGTAAGGTCAAAATAGCTTACCCAATGAAATCCCACAAGAAATCCCTCTTCAAATCGTCTACCCAAGCTTTCCAAACTCAAAAATGATGAAAATCACCTTAAACCCCATCAAAGTTCATCTCTAATGTTGCTTAAGCGACACTAGATTTGCTTAAGAGAAGCCCGCAAAAATCTCAACCATCGCTTTAGCGACAAGGTGTTCTCTTAAGTGAAGGTCGCTTTTACGACACATCCTTCACTTTAGCGTAGCCTTCACAAGGACTCACATTCTCTATTGCGAAGGGTTTCCGCTAAAGCAACACCCTCTTCCCTTAAGGGAAGGCACCAGAACCAGGAAATTTCACCAAGTCTCAAAGTCTCCGAATTGACCCTCAAAATTCGTTTGGGATCCTATATAGACAACCATGTATGCAAACCCACTAAACTCGACGTTCTAGACTTAACGAAACCATCGAAATTCAATTTCGAGGCCTCCTTGACTCTAAAACCCTCATAGCTTTTGAATAATACACAAGAACTCTCCCTAGGCCTAAAATCACACTACGAATACAACAGAGTCATAGGAATTCAATTCCGAGCATCCGATCCTCAAATGTTGAAAAAAGTCAAATTTATGGCCAAAAACTCAAATATTTCCAACTCAACCCCTCAAATCCACAATATGACCCCGAATATGATCCTGTCAACTCTCGTAGACCAATTTCAACATTCCGAAAGTGATTGAATAAATTTAAATACCACTTTTGAGTCATTCTAAACCTCTAAAACTCAAAGTTTATCAAAAATCTCAAGTTTTCAAGAAAACTGCGAGACTGACATCAGATAACAATCAAATATGACTCAGAAAAACTATCGAGAGGGGTAAAATAGTCTTTTTACAAAAAATTCCAAAAATGACCTTTAGGTTTATTACAACCTCTTACTATTTCTATGTTTTAGTCATGTTATTGAGATAAATGCATTAGAGGCTAGTACACGTGATAATCAATATTGGGGGTTTAGAGTATATTTATCCATTTTGTTAAGTTATGTCTTGTATTGTCTTAATTACTTCCACATTTGCTTCTCGCTTGGTTTTAGATTGTCTTGTCTGGGTAGCTTAAGGCGAGTGTGATCACACTCGGATTCGGGTCATGACAATTTCTTCTTCACTTTCTTTTTTTTCTTAACTCTCTTGTCTGGATAGCATTTCATCACATGCTTCTTCATTTTCTTCTTTACTTTGTTTTTCTTCTTCACTTTCATTTTCTTCTTCATTTTATTTTTCACTATTTTTTTCATTGCCTTCCTATGATCATTTTCATTTTCTTCCCTAGCCGGAGAAAGCTTAGCATCTATTGTCCTGATTTTTTTAGGCCTTCTTTATAAATTGTTTGATAATTTTCTGTTGTCATTTTATCTGCAAATATAAATTATCTCAACACTATCACTAATATAATAATTAAATTTTTTATTCAAAGTTAATTTTTTTTATATAAACAACAATAGATTGTTTAATACAAACAATAATGTTTTACACAATAACATTACATTATCTAATACAAACAACAACAGATTATTTAATACCAATTATAATAATAATTTACACAATAACACTGGGTTATTTAATACAAACAAACAATAAATTTTTTAATGTAAGTAATTATTATTTAAACAACAATAACAAATTATTTAAATATGAAAAATGTAGAATCAAACAATATTGACAACGTCCCTTAGAATAGACTAAACACTAATCATGATTATCTTTTATTGTGTTCTAGATACATAGATTTAACATTTAACATTTTTAGATTATACTTAAGTGAATCTAGACGTACAACACTGTTGTTTTAGTATTATTACTTAAAAGAATAATAAGACCCACTGAACAATATAAAAAAAAGACTTTCTCAAGTCAAAGAATCATCAAAACACGATTTAAAAAAAATCTCTAAATACACTTAAAAAATAATTTTCTTTAGATTAGTGGCAGAAACAAAAACCTGAGCATATAAAATTAGTGAAACAACTTCTTCAAATAAGTGTAGAGAAAATAAAATAAATTCACTTCAAATTTTAAAAATCTAAAAACATATGACGAAAATAAAAAAATAAAATTATCATCAAAGATTAGAGTGAAGAGAGGAGAGATGAGGAAGATAAAGAGAGAATCTACTTCTTTGTTCCTTGTATTTATGAAATGAAAGAGGAAAATGAAGAAGAGAGTGAAATTGAAAAAAATAAAATGGATAAAGAAGAGAGGGAGAAGAAGGGAGAAGAGTAGGAGAATGAGTTGGGTGGGTTTTTGTTGATTTAGTAAAAAAATAGTTTTTAAAATTTTGAATCTAAACTTTTAACATTCTAATTCAATCTTCATTTTTCCGTAATCAAAATACTGTTAAAAATAATAATAAAAATTCATTTTATCTATTCAAAAAATTCTTTTAGATTATTTTTTCAATATAATTTTTTTAAAAAGTTATAGAAAAGTGGGGGAGGGGGGAGGGGGGATTTGAAAGCAGATTAAAAGTGCATCAATAAAATTTGAATGTTGGAGAGAAAATACTTCAACAATAAAAGGTTGAAGACAAAGTTCTTCAACAATTGGAGGTTGATGAGAAAGTGCAATAGCAATTGAAATATTGGGGAGAAACGTGCTCCAACAATTGAAGGTTGAAGAAAAATTATGTACGATTTGTTTAGGTTGTTATGGGTAGACCAATGGTGACAGAATTGGGTCAGATTTTTTTTTTTGGGTAGTAATTTAAAATTTTTAAACTAGGCCAGTCTCATATGAAATCTAAGTAAGGCAAGGTCTAGAAAAATCCGAGAATGGATTGGGGTGAATCTATAAGTCCCCAAAAGTTGTAAAGTCAGAATAAAAAAGAAAAATTGCATAAATTCACTGGTGCAGGATTGTACGAGTCCACCTACGATCCGTACAAGGACCTACAGACAGTAGGAGGCATTCATAGAGGATTTTGAGACTTTAAAAAATTTGAAAATTCAGGGATTGACCTATGAGGGTCATCTACGGAAAGTAGGAGGTCCTATGACTTGTAGATTGTGTTCGTAGGAAGATTCTTGAGAAATGGCAATTTCCTGTAGCTGAGGTTATGTTCCACGAGAGGTCTTACGAATCATAGAAAGTCTTATGGATCGTAGGATGGCTCATAGGGTGAGGTTCAGAGAAGTTGAATTTTGGGTTTTAAAAGTTGTATAGGACGAGGGGTCCTTGCGACTCGTAGGTAAGGCCGATAGAGTTGGATCGTAGGGGTGATTGGCCAATTCCAGTAGCTCTGATTCTTGGACATGGTTTCTACGAACTCTTTTGAAGTACCATAGAAAATCTTACGACCATTGTTCCTATCCGTAGGGTAACTTCAGCAAAATTAATCTGGGATATTTTGTACTTTTCCCATTATTTTATGCTCTAAACTGTCATTTTTTACTATTTTGGACGACTTATATCTACCCAAGCCTTTCAAATTTCCCTCATTCTCTCCCAGTCTCCTAAATTTCTCTAAGGCACTAAAGGGTTTCTCTCCAAGGGTTACCTTCCTATCTAAGCTAGGGTTTCAAAGAACTCAAGTATCCTATCAAATATAAAGCTATAACTCAGTAAAGTGTGTAGGAAATTCATCCATAGATCCTCTTCCATCCATGGTGTCCCAAAGATTGTCCATCTTTACTATGAATTTCAATCCAATTGTTCTGGGGTTTAGATGATTTTGCATTGGGTTAATTCAACTAATATTTTATTTAATCTCAATGATCTAATTAATCATAAATTGATCTTAAATACATGTTTTTAATATATTTCACATGAACCCATGTATTATGCCTATTTTATAATTATGAGCCCTGTTTTGAAGTCATGCATATACTATGATTTTTATGAATCATGACCTGAGGATACTTCTAGATGAAGTATCGATATGGATTTTTATGAAAAGATTATCATGATTAGGGTAATTTAGTTAAGTGTCTTTTATGAATATGTTATGATATCATGATATGTTAAAGGAGCTATTCTTATAATTTAAGTATGTTGTGATAAATTTTGTATTACTAGATTCTTACCATTTTCTAAGATTATGATATGTTCGTGTTTATGCATGATATTCCTTTGAGAGGATCACCTAGTACCGAGCAGACTTTGAGATGGAGACTGTCCCATTAGTAGAGGTCGGATATCTAGAAGCAATTCCTTAGTCACATAACTACGTGCCACCATAGGAGAAAGGGTCATACGTCAGTTGAGGCTTGATCCCTTATGGTTTAGTGGATCCACGTAGGCGATGTTTATGGTCCTTGCCTTGGCAAGTAGGACAACTTTTTTTTAGTGTGGGAAAGACGTTAGACTCCTTGTTATAGCTCAAATGGTTTATGTCAGTTAATAGTATCTCTCACAAAGATTTATGACTCATATTATGCTATGATTGCATAATGACTTCTTTGCTAGTTTTTGCAATGAACATGTCTTACGCTTCTCATGATGTTTTAAAGGTTTTTACTATGTTTAGTTTTTCATTGCATTATTATGATTTACGTCATGCATTGCATATGCTCCATTTGTACATTCTATAGTACTGAAGCATACTCCTTTGCCTATATTGTTTCATAATACAGGTCACGACGGTCCTACCCATTCTCATGTCTAGTGCATGTTCCATTTGGCATTGCTCATTTTGGTGAGTCCTCATGCTTCGAGGGCGCAACCACTTATTATGTCTTTTATTTCAGACTTATTTTACTTTGAGATATTTTTTGTGACCTATGACTTGTCCTACGCTCCCGTCTTTGATATTAGAGGCTTGTCAGACTAAACTAGAATACTTTTTCATTTAATTCAGATATTATGTTTATATTCTCTTTTATCGAAACTTCTATTTTCGAGACTTATATTCAGTATTTAAGTTAATTGTTGATTATCATTTTATCCTACATTATGATAATCTAAGGCTTGTTTAGGATCTTTTAGGCTTCTATTTTATGTGTCACGTTTAGGGTCTTACTTGGTTCATGACTAACTTAGTATCAGAGCATAAGGTTCAATTGTCCTAGGATGTCTGGCAAGCCGCGTCGAGTAGAGTCTTGTTCATGATTGTGAAGTGCGCCACATGTATGAATGAGAGGCTATGTGGTATTTAAGAAACTTCACTTCTTTCATCACTCTTATGCCGTGCGCTAGAGTTGAACTCTATAAGGTTTTCATTATAACTCTAGTTCTTTATGTTATAGAACCATGCCTCCAATAAGAGCCTACATGAGAAGAAATTTGAATGTGAATGAAGACAATAAGAGCCAAACAACTCAAGCTCCGATTGATCCATTCCCCGAGAAAGTCTTTCATGCAGAATTTAGGGACGTTTTTCAAGTGTTTGCCTAAGCCATGGCAACACAATCTAACCGAGAGGTGGTAGCTCTTATGAACCTAAATATGAGTACGATGGCTATAAGAGTTCGTGACTTCACAAGAATGAGTCCTCCAAAATTTCATGGTTTAAAGATAGATGAGGATCCAATAGTTCACTGAGGGCAATCAAACTATCATTGATATAATGTGTGTGACTCCGGTGGAGAAGGAGGAGTTGGACGTTATTCAATTGAAGGGATTGGCTCAAGTTGGATTCAACTAATGGAGAGAGGAAAGAGCTATGGGTTAGGGTCCCTTGGATTGGGGTAAGTTCAAAGATGCTTTTCTAGACCACTTCTTTCCTCTTGAGTTGAGAGAGGAAAAAGTTTGAGAGTTCATAAATTTGAGGCAAGGCAACATGAGTTTGACGAAATATGCATTGAAGTTCACACAATTGTCTAAGTATGCTTTGACTTTGGTGGCTGATTCTAGAGTTCGTATGAGTAAAATTTTCTTTGGCATTTCGGATATGGTTGTCAAAGAATGTTGAACTACAATATTGATCAAGGAGATGGATATCTCGAGGTTGATGACTCATGCCAAACAAATTAAGGAATACAAGCTTAAGGAGAGGGATAAAGAGACTAGGAGGGCTCGGACCGATAGTGTGACTTTTCACATTCAAGGTTTGATAATGGAAGTCGTTCTCAATTTCACCTGAAGAACTCTGGTCATAATTCTTTGAGTGCTCCAATGTAAAAGTTCAACAAAAATAGTGCGTCTAACCCTAAACCATAGGAGGAGCTCCTAGTGGTGAAACTTTTCCCACTTTCCAAAAGTGTGGCAATAGTCATTTGGGGATATGCTTAGATTGTACAGAGGGTTGCTTTGTATGTGGTAAGATGGGATACAAGATAAAGTATTACCCTTTGATTGCTAGTAAGAGTGGAGATGGTAGACGTCCGACTCAAAATACTTCTTCGGGTTGCCCATCTCAGCAAGGTCCTTCCTCAGGTCATGGTGGTGGTTAGCACTAGAACAGGTTTAATATTCTTCAGACTCGACAGAATTTAGAGGATTCTCCAAATGTGGTCATTGGTATATTATAAGTCTTTCAGTTTGATGTTTATGCTTTGTTATATCTGAGAGAAAATATTTATTTCGTGACTCCTTATCTTACTATGAAGTTTGATGTCAGTTCTAAAATCTGGTTAGAGCCTTTCTCAGTCTATACTCCTATTGGTGATTCAGTTTTGGCTAAATGGGTCTATAGAAATTGCCCGGTCTTAGTTTCTTATAAAATTACCTTAGCTAATTTTGTAGGGCTTGAGATAAATGATTCTGATGTTATTCTTGTTATGGATTGTCTTCATGCATGTTATACTTTTATTGATTCCAGAACCCGAGTGGTTAAGTTTTAGTTTCTGAATAAGCCAATCTTAAAGTGGAAAGGTAGTACTTTCGTAGTTACGGATCAGTTTATCTCATGCCTTAAATCTTGGAAAATGATTTCTAATGGTTGCATCTATCATCTAGTACGGTTTAGGGATACAAATTCTGAATCCCCTACTCTTGAGCCAATATTTATTGTGAATGCATTTTTGGAAGTGTTTCTTGATGATCTTCCTGGCATTCTTCTTAAAAGGGAAATAGGCTTCGGTATTGATATTCTCCCAGATACCCAGCCTATTTCTATCCCTCCTTATAAAATGGACCCAATAGAACTTAAGGAGTTAAAGGATCAATTAAAGGACTTATTGGATAAGGGCTTCATTAGACCGATCATCTCTCCATGGGGTTCTCTAGTTCTCTTTATTCAATAAAAGGATGGTTTTCTTTGTATATGTATTGATTATCGACAGTTTAACAAGGTCATAATCAAGAATAAGTATTCCATCCAAAGGATTGATAATTTGTTTGATCAACTTCAAAGTGCCAGTTACTTTTCAAAGATTGATCTTCTATTGGGTTATCATCTACTTAGAGTGAGGGAATGTGACATCCTTAAAATGACTTTCAAAACACGATATGGTCAATTTGAATTTTTGGTTATGTTTTTTAGACTAAAAAATTCTCCTACAACTCTTATGGATTTGATGAACACAATGTTCAAGCAACATTTGGATATGGTCGTCATTGTGTTTATTAATGATATATTAATCTATTCTCGGAGCAAGGATGAGCATTTCGATCACTTGAGGATTGTCTTGCAAGTTCTCAAAGGTCATTGATTGTTTGATGAGTTTAGCAAGTGTAGTTTTTGTTGAGGTCGCTTGTGTTCCTTGGCCATATTATCTCTGGTAATAGTATTAAAGTTGATCCTAAGAAGACTGAGGCGGTTAAGAATTAGTCTAGACATCTTTCTACCTTAGATATTCAAAGTTTCTTGGGTCTAGTAGACTATTATAGACGATTTGTGGAATGATTTTCCTCTATTGCTTTGCCTTTGACTTTGTTGACTCAAAACAAAGTAAAATTCTAATGGTACGAAACAAGTGAGAAAGTTTCCAAGAGTTAAAAAATTGACTTACTTCAGCCCCAATTTTGACCTTATCGGAAAGGTCTGATGATTTTATTGTGTATTGTGATGCCTCAAGAATTGGTATTGGTTGAGTGTTGATACAAAATGGTAAGGTGATAGCCTATGCTTCTAGGAACTTAAGGTACATGTGAAGAACTACCTGACTCATGACTTGGAGTTAGCGGCGGTGGTGTTTGCATTAAAGATATGGAGATAATATCTCTATAGTGTTCATGTTGATTTATTCACCGATCATAAGATTTTGCAATATATGTTCAAGAAAAATAATTTGAACCTTCGACAAAGAAGATTGCTTGGGTTGTTGAAGGATTATGACATGACTGTTCTTTATCATCCGAGAAAGGCAAATATGGTTTCCGATGCTCTTAATAGATTGTCCACGGATAGAGTTGCCCATATTGAGAATGAGAAGAAGAAGTTAGTTCATGATGTGCATAGATTAGCTCATTTGAGTGTTTACTTGGTTAATTCCGAAGAGGGTGGTTTTGTTGTGCAAAATGACTCAGAATCATCTTTTGTGTCGGATGTGAAGCCAAAACTAGACAATGAGACAACTTTGGTGTAATTGAAGAAAGCGGTTCTTGAAAAAGAAATTGAGGCTTTGTCTTAAGGGGGGGATGGTATGCTTCGTTATCAAGGTCGCTTATATGTTCCCAATATTGAAACCTTGAGGGAAATGATATTGTCTGAAGCGCATAGTTCCTGATATTCTATTCACCCAAGATCCACCAAGATATATCATGATTTGAGGGAAGTTTATTGGTGGAATGAAATGAAAAAGGATATTGCAGAGTTCGTGGCTACGTATTATAATTTTCAACAAGTGAAGATTGAGCATCAAAACTAAGAGGTTTAGCTCAAGACATGAAGATTCCTACTTGGAAGTGAGAAGACTTGAATATGAACTTCATCATGAGTTTTCCACATAAACGTAGGTAACATTATTTGATTTGGGTTTTTGTGGACCGAATGACTAAGTCGGTGCATTTTCTTCCTATTAAGACTTCTTATTCAGCTGAGGATTATTTCATGATTTAATTAGAGAGTCGGTCAAGCTTCATGGGGTTCCAATGTCTATCATTTCAGACCAAGGTACTCGGTTTACCCCTCAGTTTTGGACATTGTTTCATAAAGGTCTTGGTACTCAAGTTAATCATAGTACAACTTTTCACACTTAGACATATGGTCAAGCCGAGTAGACTATTCAGACTTTGGAGGATATGTTGAGAGCTTATGTGATTGACTTCAAGGGTAATTGGGATGACCATTTGCTATTAATTGAGTTTTCCTACAATATCACTTATCATTCGAGTATTCAAATGACTCCATTTAAAGCTCTTTATGGTAGGATATGTAGATATCCTATTGGATGGTTTGAGGTTGGTGAGGTCGCTTTGATAGGGGCCAAAATGGTTTGTGAAGATATGGATAAAGTTTGACTCATTAGAGAAAGGTTAAAAACTACCCAAAGTCGACAGAAATTCTATTTTGATATGAAGAGGAGAGAACTTGAGTTTAAAGTTAATTATTGGGTTTATTTGAAAATCTCACTGATGAAGGGTGTGATGCATTTTGGTAAGAAAGGGAAGTTTAGTCCCCATTATATAGGCCTATGATATTGTGAGGCATTTTGGAAATGTGGATTTTGAGTTGGATTTGCCTTCAGATTTGGCATCGGTTCATCTAGTGTTTCATGTCTCCTAGTTAAAGTAGTGTATTGGTGATCTTACTTCCATTATGCCATTGGATAGTGTCGGTGTGAAGAGATCCTATTTTATGAAGAGGTTTCCATTGAGATTTTAGATCAATAAGTCTAAAAGTTGTGGAACAGGGAAGTTGTTTCCGTTAAAGTTCTTTCGAGGAACCAACTAATTGAGGGTACTACATGGGAGGCTGAAGCCGATATGATTTCCCTTCATCCTCAAGTCTTTTCCTCTACTTCAGTTTAGCTTGAGGTATTAATTCCTTACGTTTAATCTTTTGGATTCATGTGTCTTAGATATTCTCATGTTTCCATGTGTATACATGTTCATGAAATCAGTTTTAAAGTTATGTTTTAGCTTGAGGATGATTTCTCCTTGGTTTAATACATTTTGATGTATCTTTCTTTCATGTTGGGTTGTTCGTTCTCTTTTCCTACTCTATTCATTCTAGCTTGAATCCCATTTGAGGACGAATGTTCTCAAGGGGTTGATATTATAAGACCTAGAAGTTGGAAAGTCAGAATGAAAAAGAAAAGTTGCAGAAATTTACTACTATATGGTTGTACGAGCCCACCTACAGACCGTATGAGGCATTGGTGAATCAGTCCTTAGACTTATGCAAATATGAAAACTCATGAATTGGCCTACGAGGGTCATCTATGGACTGTAGGAGGCCCTAAACCCGTAAATAGTGTTCGTAGGAAGACTTCTGCGAAATGGAAATTTCCAGTAGTCGAGGTTATGTTCCACTAGAGGTCTTAAGGATCGTAGAAAGTCTTACAGATCGTAGGTTGGATCATAGGGTGAGGTTCATAGAAGTTGAATTTTAGGTTTTAAAAGTCGTACAGGACGAGGGGTCTCTACTACACGTAAGTGAGTCTACAACCCATAGACTTGGATCGTGGGGGTGATTGGCCAATTCCAGTAGCTCTGATTCTTAGACATGGTTCCTACAAACCCTTTTGACAAACTGTAGAAAACCTTATGGACCATAGGTCCTATCCTTAGGGTCACTTCGACAGAATTAATCCAAGAATATTTTGGACATTTCCCACTATTTTAACCCCTAAACTATGTTGTTTTGGACTATTTTTGATGACCTATGTCCACCCAAATCCTTCAAATTTTCCCATTCTCCTAAAGCATTAAAGGGTTTCTCTCCAAGGGTCACCTTCCTCTCCAATCTAGAGTTTAAAGGAACACAAGTCTCCTCTCAAGTTTCAAGATAGATCTCAGTGAGGTTTATGGGAATTTCATGCTTAGATCTTCTTCCATCCATGGATTCCCAAAGATTCTCCTACTTCTCTATGAATTTCAATCTAACTGTTCTAGGGTTTTGATGATTTTGCATTGAGTTCATTCAATTATGCTTTTATTTAATCTCAATGATCTTATTATGCATAAATTGATCTTAATTACATGTTTTTAATGTATTTCACATGAACCCATACAATATGTCTATTTTATGATTATGAACCATGCTTTGAATTTATGCATGTACTATGATTTTATGAATTATGACTTGAGCATGCTTCTAGATGAAGTATCGATATAGATTTTATGAAAAGCTTATCATGATTTGGATGATTTAGATAAGCGTATTTTATGAATATGTTATGAGATCATGATATGTTAAAGGAGCTATTCTTATGATTTAAGTATGTTATGATAAATTTGGTATTGCTAGATTTTTACTATTTTCTAAGCTTATGATATGTTCATGTATATGCATGATATTTCGTTGAGAGCATTACCTATCACTGAGCAGAATTTGGAATGGAGTCTCTTCCGTTAGTAGAGGGTGGGTCTCTAGAAGCAATCCCCTAGTCCCATAACAACGTGCTACTGTAGGAGAAATAGTCATCCATTAATTTAGGCTTGATCCCTTTTAGCTTCGTGGATCCACTTAGGCGATGTTTATGGTCCTTATCTAGGAAAGTATGACAACCTCTTTTTGGTGTGGGGAAGACAATGTACTCCATTATATAGCTCACATGTTTTATGTTGGTTAACGGTATCTCTCACAAAGCTTTATGACTTACACTACGTATGATTACCTTATGACTTCTTTATTAGTTTTCGCATTGACCATGTTTTATGCTTCCCGTGATGTTTTAAAGGTTTATAATTCATTTTTCTTGGTCATTGCATTATTATGATACTTGTCATGCAATGTATATTCTTCATACTCAGTACATTCTATAGTACTGACACATACTCTTTTGCCTATATTATTTCATAAGATAGATCACATCGTTCCTACTCATTCTCGTGGCTAGTACAAGTTCCATTTGGTGTTACTTGTTTTGGTGAGTCATCATGCTTTGAGGCTATAACCACTTATGTGGTCTTTTATTTCTGACTCATTTTACTTTCAAATATTTTGGGTGAGCTAGGGCTTGTCCTACGCTCCCATCTATGGTAGTAGAAGCTTGTCAAACTAGACTAGTATGCTTTTCTATTTAATTAAGATATTATGTTTAGATTCTCTTGTATCGAGACTTCTAATTTTGAGAATTATCTTCTACATTTAATATTAATCTTGATTTTCATAGTATCCTACATTATGCTATGCTAAAAGGCTTGTTTAGGGTCTTTTGGGATCTTATTTATCATGTTACGTCTAGGGTTAAGCTTGGGTCATGACAAAATATCTATGCTTGGGTTTAATTTTATGATAGCTAAGGCGTTAAGGAGTCTATAGGACTTTTCATAATTGAAATCGAGTACAACAACAACAACAACAACAACAACAACCCAGTGCAATCGAGTAAGTATCGATATTGAACATGTTTGTGAAGAAGAAGGATGGTATTATAAGGATGTGTGTCGACTATAGGCAGTTGAACAAGGTGACGGTGAAGAACTATTACCACATACCTCCTATTGATAACCTATTTGATAAGATTCATGGTACCACAGTGCTTTCTAAGATTAACTTGAGATTCGGTTACCATCAGTTGAGGATTAGGGCAAGCGTACATACTTAAGACTTCTTTTAGAACTCGAAATATCCATTATGAGTTCCTAGTAATATCTTTTGGGTTGAATAATGACCTCATGCCCCTGCCACCTTCATGGACTTGAATACCTGTGTGTTCAGGCCATACCTTGACTCCTTTTTCATAGTCTTCATTGATGATATTTTAGTATAGTCATGAAGCCGGAGTGAGCATGAACTGCATTTGATATTAGTGATCCAGACTTTGAGAGATCTGCGGCTTTATGCCAAGTTCTCAAAGTGCTAGCTTTAGTTTGATTCTATAGCATTCTTGCGGCACGTGGTTTTCAAGGATGGCATTCTTGCGGCACGTGCTCCAAACTCTCTTATTACCTCTTATTATTTCCCACTTAACCAGTTAGTATTTTTTATTAAGAATAATTTCATTTCTTATATTGTCTTATTTTTATGTTCTCGTATGATTTATCTTGTTAAATAAAATGGAAGGCATCCAGGTTAGTTACATACCTTTCTCTATATATGCATGTTTACTCTATTATATGTTAATATGTATATGTTACCACCTTCTCAATTTTGAAAGGTACATAATCTTTGTATATTGTTGTTATTCGATATCTTGTTTGTATTTCTTTAATAGTTCAACTGGTTTTAAATTAAAGTTCAAGACATGAAGATTTCATTTTGGCGGGGAAGCCAGGATTTTATTGTTTTACTTTAAATATTTTGTTTATAATTTGTATTATTTAATTTTCTTGCTTCTCTATTTGGTTTTGTAATAATTTTTGTAAAACAATGCTCTATATAATAAAACAATTGGGGACAATCTAAGGGGGGAGAGGAACTATGTGCTACTTGTATTTTTATTTTTCACCTTAATTTTGTGTGTATGTTCTATAAGAGTTATTTTTTGATCATACCCATCATTTTTAGATTAATTTTAAATATGATTTTAATTTTATTGCTACGGATATTTGTTTGTTTAATTAAAATTGGCCTAAAATTAGTAAAACTAGTTCAATCTTAATATTGCCCATTATCATATATTGACTAACCTTTATGTATTTATTCTTATCTATTTTAAAGTAAAGTCATCTTCTCATGTCTTTAAAATGAGTGTTTAATGATTAATCTATATTCGAAACATATCTTTAATTAGAAATTATGCCAATTTAATTTAATTAGATTATGAGTGTATTATGTTATATAAAGCATGCGTATAGGTTTTTATATTTTTAGTATATCAATTTATATTGAAATCATGCCTATAAGATCTTTATAAATATTTTCAACATGTCACATTACTTAAAAATTATATTTTATATGATTTATTTAATAATTTTAGCATGCTAAAATTATCTTAAAATCATGTCTATAGGTTTTAATAATAATTTCAGCATGTCATTTAGATGTAAAAATATTTTAAGAATATTGTTTTATGTAGAAATCATGTCCATAGGACGTAATAACTAATTTTCAACATGTTAATTCATATAGAAATAATGTCTAGGATTTAATAAATACTTCCACTATGTTATAGAGATAATGCCTATAGGATCTAATAAATGTTTTAACATGTGATTTTATATTGAAGCCATGCCTATAAAATTTTAATAAATTTTCATTGTCAATTTATCTAAGGATCATGCCTATAAAATTTGATACAATTTTTAACATGATATCATATGTAGAAATCATTCCAATAGGAGTTCAATAATTATTTATCATATTATTTTTAAGATCATGCCTACATCATTTTTTTATAAGTTTTCAGCATATCATTTCACTTAGAAACTATGTCAATAGTACTTTAATTAATCTTCATCATGTTATTAACTAGAAATCATATTTATTGTTATACCCCGCACTTTCGGTACATGGGAATATTTGTTTAGCTTCTCTAAAGCTACCATGTGATCCGTGTTACCCACGACGTTATCAAATAAGTCTAAGGAAGGGAGGAGGATGCAACACCTCAAAGTGTGCATAAGCTAGCTCTATGTGAGTAGTGATGGTTGGAAATAGGGTTGGAAGGATTTAAAAAGAATTGGAGGCCAAGTAATGAGTCATGGTAATCGACCTACTTGCGTAAGCTATCGATGTGGATGTTGTACATAATCAAGCTACTTGAGTACATGTTGAGCTTAAGTAGCAAGGATTACATAGGTTCTTAAAGTGAGATGAGATTACGAACCTATGAAAAAGGAGAAGTAGCTGATGCACCTACTTTGAAAGTGGCCCCCACCAAGCCATGTGGCAGCAGCTGGTTGGAGCATGGAGGAGGTGGCCCTCTGGGAGTTGGACACGTGTCACCCTTAGGGTTGGACACATATAGGGACTAGACACGTGTCACCCTTAGGGGATGCCATGTGTCACCTTCAAAGGTGAGTTATAAAATTCAAGAATGACTAAGAACTAAGTCTTAGTTCATCCTTTTGCTGCACTTAAACTTAGAGAAAACTTAGAGAAAACTTGGAGAAAACTAGAGAGAAAGAGAGAAGAGGGCTATGGCCATGGCTTCCTCAAGGGAGAGCTTCGAGTGTTGCTTCATAAATTAATTATCTAAGGTATTCTTCGACTAAGAGGAGGTGTTTAACAATGAAAATTAATTCTTGGGGCAGCAAGAAAGTCCAACGAGAAGTCCACCAACTTTCAACAAGTTTCGGAAGCTCGTTTTTATGGTATGGCTTGATTCTCTTTTCACACGTTTGAGTAAGGATTTAAGCATGTTATGTATGTGTAAATATGGGTTGGAAACGTGAAAATATGCACGTTACTGCTGAAGGATGTTGCAGGTCGTGTAGGGGTTGTTTTGACGTTATTCTAGTTGGCTTAAAGTTTAACTAGTGGCGTTGTTATTGTGGTGTTGTATTTGAGGATTATTTGTACATGCTAAAGGTCTGAAAATGTAGCTATGGATGAGTATAAGTGCTGCTGGTTGCAGCCGTGTTGTGCTCCCTTCCGTGTGATTGTAATTTTATGAAATAAAGATTGAAAACCGTATTTTAATGTCATAGTTTTGAGTGGGCTGTTTGGAGCTTGTATTGAGTAGTATTGAAGTAATTTAATTGTATATGTCTACTGGTTGTTTTTGTTGTTGTGGATGTACTACTCGGAGGTTACTTGGAAGTTCGGATAGGGCAAGGTATAGGGGAGGTACTGCCTGATTTCCGATAACTTCTCAACTAGTCGACATACTAGTCGAGAAGCGTGAACAGGGAAGTGATTCCTAAGGATTATTAATGATAATGTTATCTTCGTGTTAAATAGGTTAAAGGAATAACGAAGCAGTCTTGGTTGTGGTTGGTCTACCAAAGGTATGTGAAGCTATCTTTCTTTTCGCTTGACATGTCTTAGCCATAAGTGATTTGTATATGAAATGCGGGGATAAATCCAAGTATGATTCATAATTCTTATCCACTTCTTGATGTTAGAACTTCGGCAATAATTGAGTTATTGCCTTTCAAGTCTCCTGTGCGATGAAAAGTAGTACATGTAAAGCCTATCTCTTCTTTCTTTTGGAATGGATTAAATGTAAGTGAAATGATATATGATATGAGTTTAGAGGTAATTCCATTTATATGTTTCGGGTATAACTCGTGACTTGTAGTCAACTTTGAATATTAAAGGTCTTAGAGTAGTTGAACTACTACCCTCGAGACTTCTATATGTTGAGTAATAATTGAGTACGTAAGCTCCTATTCCTAAGGGCTCTATGATGATAAATGTCTCTGATTGCATAAGTTGTGTGGTATTATCTTGATGCACGTCTATGATGCCTGAGGATCCACTTGATATGACCCCTAGTGACCTTTAGAGGGTACTTAAGACAATTACTTGCCTAATCTTCGAGTGACGGGTCACTTGACTATTTCATGGAGTCTCATATGATGATTTAACTTGCATATGGTTACTCACTACTCTGCCCGTGCATACTATTAATACATCTTCTACCGAGTCCCATAATGGGTCGGGTATGTTAATCGTGCATAGCTTTACTATATTTTCACTGAGTCCTAGGCTGGGTATGATATATGTATGCAATGATATGATGATGGCACCGAGTCCCTCACTAGAGGGACGAGTATGATATATATGTATATGGATTGGGCCGTACATTCCTCGATATTATTTTACTATATAAGGATTGGGCCATACGTTTCTCGGCATTATTATATGATATATATGCATATGGATCGGGCCATACATTCCTCGATATTATTTTACTATATAAGGATCGGGCTGTGCGTTCCTCGACATTATTTTACTATATAAGGAGAAGGCCATATGTTCCTCGGCATTATTATATGTATATAGGGATCGAGCCATACATTCCTCGATACTAACAGATATGATATCGGTATATGATAGATCCACCGAGTCCATAATGGGCCAGAAATGATATATGATATGAGCATGCATGATTTTACTTCATAAAGCACAGGCATAAGTGTGCACTACTCTATTCACCGAGTCCCTTGCTGGAGGGCCGGGTATGGTATATAGACATATGATGAAATCATGATATAATGGTAACACCGAGTCCCAAAATGAGTCGGGTATGGTACATGATAATGATATGCATGATTTCACTGCACAAGATGCAGGTACAGTGATTTATTGGTTATTATACTTATTTCCTGAATCCTTATTTCGGAGGTGATCCTATTTATGATATGTTATATTTTACATACTCAGTACATATGTCGTACTGGCCCCCTCTCTTCGGGGGGCTGCGTTTCATTCCTGCAGGTACAGCCATGCATTTTAGGGATCCACTAGCTTAGAATTTCCACTCAGCAATGTTGGAAGAGCTCCATTGTACTAGAGCCTAAACTGTTGGTATTGTACTGTTGATGTATATGTTCATGTATTCAGGGGTACGGCAGGGGCCCTGTCCCGCCATATGATACTGTGATACTCTTAGAGGTCTGTAGACATATGTATGTGGGTTATATGTAAGTTTTGTTTAGCTGTGTCCATATGATGTGGTGTAAATGTTAATATGTTACGGAAGCCTTGTCGACTTGCATGCCTTTTGATGATATGATTAATGTAACTCCTCAGGAGGCAAATGAAAGAGGATATATATATATATATGAAAATGTATGACCCATTGGGGTTCTTATGTATAGTACCACATTGTTCATAATTCGACTTGACCACAGCTGATAGATATATATACGGGAATCCAGATCAGACCCCAGTCACAGCCTACGGGGTTGGGTCGTGATATTTATAATAAATACTTTTAGTTAATAATTAAAGCTATTAAGAATGTCTTCTTTTATTATAATCAGTCTATTAATTGAAATTTCCTTCATATGTTTAATGATTGATCCTTTTCCATGACATTCTAGTTTTGACTCTTATATTTAACTATATTTGCACGCACATATTTATTATGACCTTCACTACTTATTTATATTTTCAAGCATGTCTAAGACCCCATAAGTTGGAAAGTTGGAACCAAGGAGAAAAGTCCTAGAATTGTGAATTTATCCAGGTGAACGAGTCCCTCTATGGCTCTTAGAGATCCCTACGGTTTGTAAAGTTGAGTCGTAGAGTGACCCTTCGAACAAAAGTTGAAGTTGCCTCAAGAGTGGTTCGACGGCTTGTCAGGATGGGTCATCCTCAAGATGACAGCTCATAGAAACCCTTCGTAAGCTAATTTCAAAGGCCAAGTTTC